>NC_087123.1:9699469-10002500 GCF_030705265.1 Helicoverpa armigera | reverse complement strand
AAACATATTCTTATACAATCAATCTAAACTCTTTTGCAAAAAAAGCGGGCACCTAAGCGAAATATTAGTTTGAAGGACTTTACGTGTATTTCAAAGGGTTTTTATGATTGTAGTATGTTTCTAGCGTCAAAAGGGTTAGCCAAGCATGCGTGAGAGTGTATTCTAAATTTGAATTTTATACAATTGCTAAGAAATTAGTTAAACCTTGTTTTGGACTAATTGCTAGCAGAAAGTTCGTCGGTGTTTTGAGAAGTTTTTGAAGTGATTTTCAGAAAAATGATAATGCAGTTTTAATTAATGATTAATGTACCTTTTTGTTAGATCAAAACATTTTTGAAAAACTATGCGTATTTGATAAAATGGCAGCAGGTGAACCTGCTCTAAATGGGCTATACTGATGATTGATGGCAATGTTAAGAGTTTCGGTATTTTAGTGTAAAGCGTTCTATTGTTTAGATATTGTACCCACGTGTTCTAAAATATCGTTTTTTCATAAATAAACACTATTTAGAGGAGTATCAGTCCTTTGGGCTGCGACAAAACCAATTTAAAGTAAGCAGTGCCGATCACAACTCGTCTCCTATCGGACTTGACATTTAAAACATACGAAATTTTGTGATAGATGTTAAAATTAACCACATGAAAAATGATGAGGAGGGTTAAAGCTATCTAGAAAGTCAAATTATTGCCGCGTTGAAGCTCTCGATAACTCCATAGGTATCGGGTTACTAAACGATGATTTAGCTGAAAGGGAGTCAAGAATTCAAAATTATTGGCCAAACGTATGTTTCTTAAGAAATGACCAGATACCCAATTATTGTTATGATTTAAGCAGGAAAGTGCTGTAGATGCCAGAAAATCTCGGTGTAGGCAAGTTTATTTAATAAAATGTCCGTGGGATAAAAACACGCTATTTGAACGCTCAGACTCATAGATCTTCAGGGGTCTAGGGAGTTTCCCAAGCGACGAGGTTGTTTAAAAATCAGTGATTACGAGACCTTAAGACCTCGTGCTCACAGTCTATGCGCTATTTTCTGTATTTTGTAGAATTTCAATACTTTTAATAATGTCAAAGTCCGATAGGAGACGAGTTGTGATCGGCACTGCTTACTTTAAATTGGTTTTGTCGCAGCCCAAAGTACTGATACTCCTCTCAATAGTGTTTATTTATGAAAAAGCGATATTTTAGAACACGTGAGTACGATATCTTAACAATAGAACGCTTTACACTAAAATATCGAAACTCTTAACATTGCCATCAATCATCAGTATAGCCCATTTAAAGCAGGTGAACATTTTATCAAATACGCATAGTTTTTCAAAAATGTTTTGATCTAACAAAAAGGTACATTAATCATTAATTAAAACTGCATTATCATTTTTCTGAAAATCACTTCAAAAACTTCTCAAAACACCGACGAACTTTCTGCTAGCAATTAGTCCAAAACAAGGTTTAACTAATTTCTTAGCAATTGTATAAAATTCAAATTTAGAATACACTCTCACGCATGCTTGGCTAACCCTTTTGACGCTAGGAACATACTACAATCATAAAAACCATTTGAAATACACGTAAAGTCCTTAAAACTAAGATTTCGCATAGGTGCCCGCTTTTTTTGCAAAAGAGTGTATTTGTTGTACATTTTACGGTCAGCGATTTCGTTTTGATAGATATTATCGCTAACGTCGCGACTGTTACGAATTAAATAATAGCTTGCATTGTCAGTTACATTTGTAAGTAATGACTTTGTGAGTTTTCAGTCGATTGATTTTGTCCTTCTAGTGTCACTCTATAGATGAAACCGTGACTGTTAAACGTCAGAGATCACAGTCCGAGAAACTCGACGGTTCTCGTTGTTTGCCGATTGCATAAATTAGAACTCGACTGAATATTGTTAAGCGCTGTTTTATGATCTATCATTAACTAAGCGCTTGTCCTTCAGTTAGTTGCAGTTAAAATATTACTATCAAATTAGAAACGCTACTCAAATGAATTATAGTAAGTATAAGTTAATTATACTATGTATTGTATGTATTAGTGAATATTATTGTCAGAGAATAATACATACAATACATAGGTACTTACTATAATTCATTTGAGTAGCGTTAGAGAATATTCTCTATTAACATCCACCACCAAACTCGCTTCTGTGGATACATACAGAGAATGTAAGAAGTTCATGAGCTCCTTAGGTACATTACTTTTGTTCTCGAAAGCTAAGTTTAAATACTCTGGTACAAAAACTTTCCACAATAGAGGTATCTTCTGCAATCTACATCCAGTGCAGCATTATTTGTTCTGCAAACCACGGAACGTGCCTTAACGTGCACACGGGGAATTAAAACCTAAGCTGGATCTAGGACTAAGCTCAGCTCTTAGAACAAATAGAACACTTGTAATCTAACCAGTACAAATACTAGCATAATCTCGCAAGGTGACTTAACAAAGAAAGGATGATATCGAAAAAGGGCAAGGTAAAAAAATTTTGTGTTGGAGGTGTAGTAATAAAAATAGAGCGCTTGTGAATTCAGCACCACATCTATTTTATAGGTGAATGGATACACAACGCGGTTCGTGACAGGAATAGGGGAACGGCAGGGAAAAAACTCATCATTTTTAATAACGCACTATTTGAAGAACAATATTCTTGAAGCACAAAGGTCATGAACTCATAACAGTTGACATTGAGTGTAGAAATTATGTCGATATCGTACGTATTGCCTCGTGGGAACTGTCATAAATGTTCCTCCTACACATAACATGATATAACGTAGACGTGATCAGTTCTCAAATTTTAATTAACCAGTAGAATCAGTACTAGCCATAGTATACCTATTTTATATTACTTAATATATTTTATATTTATATAAAAATATCTTGTGCAAAGTTAACGTCCGTCTTAAATTACGACTTCCTAGACACGAATGAATGATTTTTATAGTTATTCATCATCATTAATGTTCAAAATAAGGAAAGGTGTTTACGTAATAATAGAGTAAAAATAGTTATAAGGAAAAAATATTATGATACTGGCCAGACAAGGAAAACCAACAGTTTATGAGTGACATCACGATATCAGTTGCATCAGTTGCCGTGCAACTGAACTATCATTTATTAAGAAATAATAGAGGGAGCTATGGAGCTATCATAATCGAGTCGAAACTGATCAGCATCAATTGTCTGAATAACAAGTTAAGCGGTAAACTAGCAGGTACCTAGTTGACAAAATGGGGGCGAGCAACACATGAATTTATCCTGTTAGCTCTGCCAGTCCCCTTTAAAGCAATCACGTTTGTGTCACCGCGCATTCATAATGCATTCCTGACGAATAGCGCAGTCTAGAATCATAGGGGATCGAATTAAAACCATTTTCGCAAACGATATTTGATTCTATTCTCGCCGCAATCAGAACCAAATTAATTCACACTGCAATTTAGAGGCTTCATTTAGTTAATTAAAGTCGCAAATACTGGCATTTGCTCTTATAGGTACTGGATATCTTACGAAGTAATATTTAAAATAGGACCTTATTAGGCCAGCTGGTATAAAATTTACATTTAATAACTGAACGAATGAAGTCGAAAGTCTTTAAATCAGTGCGCTGCAAATTATGCAGATTTTAATCTCGATGTAAAGAAAGCCGCTGCATGCATTGGGCAATGTTTAACGAGATTAAGAGCACCGGTTAGTGGTGTACCTTGGTACATTGTCGGTCAATGAGAAAATTTAATTGGTTGCAAAATAAACCTGTGCTTACTATGTAAATAACTGCAATCCAAATGATTTGCACACATGTTGTAATTTTAATTAGGCTATTGGTGATTGTCCAATTTTGAATATTCTAGGAATGAAAGCTATCACGGTCATTGGGTTGTTTTACCACATTACATACCGGTTATGCATTAATCGTTCTGCTGTTTTAAATGTAATTTCAATTTTACATATTATATGTGACATGTGATTTATGTCTAAACATTTTATCGAAGAATATTTCGATCATAAAGTAGGACCCAATAAATATTACTTACCTAACTTTAACATTAATTTGATAGCCTCACAGCTATTGCATATTACAAAACTCTAACAAGTCGATTTATGACACAAATCTAGCATATACTAGTCTCTTTATTTCGCAAGTTGTTAATCGCATCTTATTCGTGTAACATGCAACTAAAATGATACAGATATCATACTCAGCCACCAGATTAAGAGCCACATCGCCGCAGACGCTTATTACGGTGAAATTGCTTGTAGTTAACGTTGAGACACATCGGTTATGTTCTAAGATATTACTTAAGCCGTTTAACGCTATGTAATAAGTGAATAAGCTGTGCTAAGCGACGTTATTATCAACTCATGAAAGTGCTAGTGGAAGTAACGGAATAGACATGTTTCTCTCAAAGTCATTAGTTACATCCTTTTGAAATTGAATCTTAATGATTTCTTTCTGGAAATACACTACACAATAAAGCATGTTATTAGACGAGAAGTAATCAACATAAACCAAACATTTGGCAAAGAAACCATTCCCCAAAGTGTTGAATACCGAAACTTTCCGTTTCAATCTTGAGATAAAAACCTAAACTTTAGACGCGGCATCATACTAAAGTCTTAACATACCCTTAGTATTAGATGCCGAAACTCTTTCGGCAGGGAATTACAGAATGCTGAGTTTCCAGGCAAACTGCAAATAGTCTCCTACGAATGTTCGTGACAGATTTTACGGTGGAAAATTTTGCATGAAAATTCTTCGGCCATTTTAACCGAGGTAAGCTCTTAACCGCGGCCACCTGGACCAATTCGCCGGCAAATATCTTTTCACACACGGCTGGGTATAAATTCGATGGTAGAATCGCTTTACACTTGAAAAAAAAACGTACATCCAAGTATTTTATGTTTTTAGTATATCTACTTATGTTACAGTAAACGCATTGCGAGATTTCTCAGAATTCGGAAAGGTCCAAGTTGAATTAAGCTATCAGCTGCGGATGTATCAATTCAATAGGCGTTGTCGTTTAGAAACTTGCATTTGTAACCGATAAAATGAAAAAAAAAAAAACTTCTTATCTGTTTTACAATGCTTCTGAGCAATGTCTAACAGGGTTGTCACACGATTGCTTACAGTTAAACTTGTATTATGAGATCGCTAAGAATGAAATCACAACTTTTTACCTTATTTCCCGCATATAAATAGTTTTCAACGGTAACAATACATTACTATCACTCGTTGCGTACCGTAGCTAACGGACCATATTATAGCAACAGAGTAAATCAATTTGTGGTCTTGCCTTTACTATAAACTTTTCAAAAAGTACAGACAATTAATCATTCAGTCACAGGTGGTCTGAGCATGACGTTAGTTTATTTTGAAACGAATGTTTGGTTTCTGATCATTAAAATGCCAGCCAAGTAGCATGCGGACGGGTAGCAATTACTCATTGAAACAACTATTCGTTGACACGTGAGCAGTTTTTGCATTCGTGTGAAACAAGTAAAAATAAATTTTAGTAAACATAAACAATTTTATTAGAAACGGAAATACAAAATTAGATTTCCTTTTAATGTATTTCAGCTATAAAAACCTGATTAAAACCTATTAGACCATTCTCATAAATAATGAAACTAATCCAACAAACTTGGCTAAGCCAAGGGCAAAGGTCAGTGACACAAATAAACTATTTCTTAGGCGCGCCGTTTTCTCTTCAAGATAAAAACAATTTTCCCGTTTTCCTAGCTTCTTTGTGAGCGCTTAGGTCATATATTATTCTAACGGTCAGAATTACTCTCTTTTACTAAAACAACAACGTGAAAATGAGATCAAACGCTGGATTGACGAAGATCAAGGTCTTGAGAAAAACACTGTTTTTGGAGACACATTTGTTCCATGGTTACTAACATACATACGAAGTTATAGGGCGGTAAATTAAAAATAAATTCCGCGATATTGTGCAGTAAAATAAGCATGTTCGATGAAGGAAGTCAAAGTTAATTCAACAATGTGCCGTATCTTGATAAATCCGACGCTTCTGGTTCATGATTATCTCGTTTAACTTGAGCAAACTAATCCGCACAGAAGTTTGTTTTAATGACAATCGGCTGACAGGTCCGACAGCCAGTTTCACAACTATCGCGCTAAACTATGTATATCACAGCAAACTGAAATAGATTGCTTTCTATTTCAGTGGTTATCGCTTGGATATGGCGTTTGCCGCTTTTGATAAATGAAAGACGAAAATACTCGTTACTTGTATTCATATAAAAGTTCAAAAATGCAAAAAGGATTTGGGTCGTTGCAGTCTGCGTATGAAGTCTGAATTAATCAGCTGGTTAGACTGCGGTTGTACTTAGTTCGATACTCAAACACATAATTTGCAGTATCAACATCAAACAACCTCACATCTCATCGATACCCTATATTTACCGGTAGTTAGTTAATTGAATAATTATGTGGTGGGCATAGATCGCAACTGGGGTGTCACGGCCGGAAGAAAGCAGACATTACGGATGTGGGCAAAAAGTTATTGCATTATGGCCGACAACGTAGATAGGGTTGCCATGTTTATTTCATACGGTCATTAATAACTGTGATATATTCTTGTGTTGGCGGCAGGATAATCGTCTTTATTCGCAGCCACAAATACAATATTTCCTCGACGTAGATAGCGAAAATATGTTGGGTAACATTAAAGGTTGGTAAGGTCACATTACAAAAAATACACACTCAATTTATTAAGTAGTATTTATTCAGTTCAACGATATGCTGTAGTATAAATTATGTGTAATAATTATTCATGCATAGCAACCCTAATTGCGATAAACAGATGGAAACACGCGTGACTGACAGGTAAGTATGACAACGTTTTACATATGAATTAGGTTAATTAATTCGTTAACTCGCCGTGTGACAACACATCGTAAAGCCTCGGACACACGGTGCCAATATTAACTGCGCGAATTGAGTATTAAAATGCTGAACTCGGCACAACGGAGTTTAAACACATTGTTTGCAATTGCAATCGAGGTTATGAAAATGCTCGTACAATAACAAGTGCTTGTGCTATCTATATAAGATTTAGTTAAATATTGGAAAATAGTTTCTGGATTAGGTATCTAACAGTTTAAACAATACAGGCTCGGTCTGAAATGTTTTTGCAACAATTTAGTTTTTAGTATAGTTATTAAAGCAGTAGGTATATTTCAGCAATACATAAATAACATAAGAAATTAATTTAAAACTTTGAAAACATTCAGTGAAACAAAATTATCAACATTTATTTTATGTCTGAAGGTAAAGTTCCAGTTCAATTTAATGATAATGAAAAGAACTTTGATTAAATTTCTAAAACAGCTGTGATGATTTGGAAAATAGGGCCGTAAAAGTAAAATTTTATTTGAAAAGTAAATCGTACCTACTTTATCTCCTACCAAAAATATTTTGAGATTTTATTTTTCGGCAATTCATCAACGGACCTTTTATCCTCGTTAACCTTTCAACAAAATAGAGAAATAATACAAATCTCTGATAGTTGCTGAAATGTTTACATTTGAAATACTATACAGAACTCGCCAACCCATTAATATGACAATTTGTTTATGTATTTAAATCAATCGATAGAGCGATATTTTAACAACTCTATTAACTCGCAAACATCAGTGGTTCCGATAAAAAACATGCGTACCTATTTATTTGTTAAAGGCTTGACGGACATAAAACTTTTTTCAGCGAGTGCTAACTCTAGAAACTGTTTAGTTTCTCGAAATAAGCTCTGACATTGAATCACGAACTTCTATCTTAAAGATTTTCTAAAAATATAAGATTGGCGGCACCGTGACGATTGCTATGAGAAAAATATATTTTCGGCCCTATGTACTTACGTCATTCGTTTTCTTTCAACAGGAAGGTATAACTACGGTAAATTGAGTTTGAATAGGCTAAACGATCTAATCTAAGATCAACATAAATATTATTTTTTAAAATACGTTTGTTTGTTATATCGGCGAAGACGCCAAATATCTAAATCCTAAATGAATCTAACCTCATTATTTCGCTCGTATAGACAAAACATATAAATATATATATAAACTTATGTCATGCACCTAGAAAATGATTTCATCTCCCGAGCCTTCTTCCCAACTTTGTTGGGTTCGGCTTCCAGTCTAACCGGATGCAGCTGAGTACAGTAGGACAGAAAATGATTGTAAACATATAAAATTACTAGTTCCGTAATACGGTATTTCAAAGAGAAAATCGTGTTTAAAAATTTAATACGAGTATCAAACAATTATATACAGTTAACTCTGACATCACATCCTTGAAAGCGGATTGAAGATGACTCGCGAAACTTGCATAAGAGCGCTGCTCAATAATTACTCCATTCAAGTTTACTGTCGAATGATAACGACAAGTCTACTGACTACATTGTATGTATAAGTTGTCAGTATACTTCGTACATCTTGTGTTTGGCAACCATGCCAACTGAAGTCTTTTTGTTGGAGCACCTGTTACTGTGTTACATTTGTCTCATCATGAGCCATTGGTTAAGATCCTAATAAACATTTAGATTGAAGGCATGATTTATATTTCTACCTACAATGTTTCGAATCACAATAAGGCTAGAAGGCTACTTTCTTAGAATATTTGCAATCTTAACCAAAAAGTTCACTTAATAAATAGAAAATGTTTTATCATCAATGCCACAACGCCTTTTCATTGTGCTATCAATTAATCAACGGTCCAAGTATATTGGATAAATTATTAAACAGTAAGGCCCAAGACAGTCGAGTAACAATACGACCCGAGATAAAGTTTTCGAAATTAAGTTAAGACGCCTAATGCGGAGGTGCGAGCAATAAGTTACGGCAAGCACACTTGTTATGTGAATGGAATATGAATCAGGAAACAGCCGTATTTCTCTGCAATCGCCTATAACTCATATAGTCAACGATCCTTTAGTTATTCAAAAGATCCTATTTCTCTGTTTTGTAAAGACCCGAAATAATCTGAAGTGCAGCCTTTTAAAGGTCAGGTCACGTTTACCATTTCAAGCGTACACTTCACAAAGAAAAGTTTTTTGAAAGCCCTTGAAGGACTCTTTTTCGGAAATCGAAGGATCCATTAGGGAACGTCTTCTAATTTCCTATAGCTGAAGATTTATTTTCATCCACCCGTAGGGATTCAACCTGTCACATAGATGCAGTTTTGTTTTCTGAGTAACTTCCTTATAGATTAGATAAATGCGATTATGCCGATCCCTTCTTTGAGAGAATATCTCAATACCGCTCGTCTTTACTCGATAATCGGTAGACACTTAACTGAGAAGACAAACTAATCTTTGTTCTTGATCGGAACTAATCTCGAGAGATTCCCCTGTTGTGTTACCGAGAGATTTACGTCTTAGTTAATAGGAAAATCTTCGAAGCCTTTCAGTTTGTGTAGAGACTGTTTCCAAAACTATATTAACGACGGACTTTCAGATTTCAGTCAACCCAAACATGGTAAACCTATCAATTGTACATGTTAATTTGTGCCTTACAATACGACCGTTTCCAATTCAACCGTAGATTTTCATTGAAAGACTAGAAATTGTTTTATTTACTTCGAAGCCACGTACCCTATAATTTTCCTACTAAGGGTGAACATATTATACTCATACAAACTCGAACAAGTAAACTTTAATAACGTGAGGGATTATCTTCCGAAAGTATATAATAAACTTTGATTATTGGGTAAACCAAGATACTTTTTACCACCAACCAAAACTATGTAAAAGGGATAGAGTTTTTGGTCCCTTTCATCATTCCAAAGCTTATTATATCTCAGAACGTTCCATTTAGCAAATATTATTTACACGAATAAGAAACACTTTTGAACTGTTCCTCTGTATTTTTCAGTGAGTGCATTAGCACAGGCCTGTAAAACGTGCCAAGAATAAATGAAAATTCTTTACTTGAGCATAAAGACGAAAGTAAAAAGTGAGTGTTCGAGTGTTACACATCAGAAACAGAAAAAAGAAAAACAAACTTTGACAGGAACACTTTAATTCAAGATGAGCTCACTGAACTTGTTTGCCGCGGAATTTGCAGTAGATATTACCAAAAATCTTACAGGCCATAGTTTAATTTTGCCTTCATATGTAATTACAAAACTGAACGTACAGATGCAATATAAATCTTCACTTCCTCCGCATAATAGACTATTGTTCGTCTCCACACGAAACACTGCAAAATTGAGCTCGTCCTGCATGTAGTGGCCGAAAACGTCATTTACATCCTAGATGCGATCTTTTGTCTGGTAAAATTATCATCGCTTAGTATCTAGAAATATTGGTAGATTCGCATTAACTTCCTGCTTATTTATTACACTTACTAACTAAAAAATATGTTTTCACATAATTTGGTTCAATATCTAAAATGTCGCAATCCGTCAGCTTACTAGAAATGAAATGTTTATAGCGCTGGCTTTCATCTTAAACATAATTTTATTATCATTCATAATCAGACAAGCGTTTGCGCTGATCTTAGTATAATCCGAAACCAGAATTTCTTCTACTGGCCTAACACTTAGTATTCTTCTCAACAAATCTAGAACTATCATAAATAATTGCTGCCACCCGTCGTCATTCATAGAGATATGCAATCCAAGAGAATTTAATCCGGAATACAAACATCAAAATTATCTTGTATTGTATGACAACAACGTGACCAACAAACGTAATGCATGAATATAAAGAATTAAAGACACACAACTCACTATTGTTTAATCTTCAGGGAACAGATAATAAACAATCATTTCTGGAATCAAATCTATGGTAATGCGAGAAGCTTCAAGTTTGGAAAGGTTGTAAATAAATCGGATTTGGTTCTCGAACTTATCGATATTAGGATTAGTTGCTTCCTCGCAAGAGATAAACAGAGATTAGATAGATATTTGAATGTAGTAAGACTATGAACAACATTATTTTATGTTTAGAAGCAAATGCATTTAACGAAAATAGATGCATTCATGTGAAACGAAAAATAGCAACGCATTCGAAGCATTCGTGACGTAGGCTCGTATATTTTGATGTAAAGTTCAAAAGCCAGTGAAACAGATGTTTTCATACAAATATGTTTAAATAACTAAATAACTAGACAGTGTATAGTTCAGTTTACCTATCTAAACGATCCGTGACAGTTGCGAAACAAGTTCGCTTTTCAAAGCGGCTCGGAAGCTTCAGTAGCTCAGAAAGTCTCGAGTGACCTGTCAAAAGATAGGACAGAGTCGCGGGTGTCGAGACTATGAATATTTATAGACAGAAGGCGTCGGAAACTAGGCATCCCGCAGAGCAAAGTCACCGCCGGCAGTTTCGCGGGATATGCTTTCATTATTGTTTTTAGTGACGTAACTTAGCGTTTTTATCGTAAAGAATCGCTGTTTATCGCTTTAGTGAACAGCTTTTGATGGTTCCACGTGGAAGTTCGATGCATGTCATATTATTGCGTAGAATTAAATAACCAATTACGTTAAAAAGATGGTAAATAACCGATTACTAGTTGTTCAAGTTCTAATACTCTGTAAGAACAATACTAAAGACAGAATCCGGAACGCTTACCTAGTATCCGATGTTACCTACGCGTAATTCTGGAGATGTTACATCGTATGTATGTATGTGTGCGAAATACTCATTACACAGTCATCACACGAATCTATGAGCCAATTACGGGAGGCTCGACGCTGTCGGAACTTGGCTAATCTGATCTCGATATGTCCACGTAAATTATGCCGTATAATCCTGTTTAACACTAAAACAATATATTATTAGAAGCTTGTGGGCTGTAAGCTCAGTCTTATGATGTATCTTGCGTATTATGTACCTTATGATAAACCTTAACAAATTAATAAAAGCATTAAATTCGATTTTGATATTTCCATAATGTAAAGAAATAACAAAAAATATATTTTTAAAGAACGTCATGTCATTAAATAGTCGGTATTTTACAGAGTATTTAAAGCTCAAAATATGGCGGAAATAAAATGCCTCCATCACTGAAGGCGGTACCTGAAGCTGTAAACCAGCTCATTACTATTACATGATTGCCGTAGTTTACGACCTTACAGTTCGGCAGTGCCTACCCTCGAACGCAGAATATATGGGGCATGGGGGCATGGCCGACAACCCGAGCCTTTGAAATTTTAAAATCCTTAAATGTACTCCCATAACCATTCCTTGTAGTAAATACATAAGACGCCGGTTCTTTATTACCTTCAGGCCCATTCTGGCATGGTTTCAAATGCTCACTGCAGATGTCATGTGCTTTAAGACTCGTTAAAATATTCTCATAGAATTTTGCGGCACTAAACGCATTTGTTGTGAGGAGAAAATAGATTATTATATGCATTCTACACTTCTGTTGCACAATAGTTTGGCTTAAATTAATACAACCACTGCACACGAGCATCTTGTCCTTTAACCTAATTTTTGTGTCCCTAATACACAATTTATTTTCTGAAACATTTTGAGCAGCGCAAAAATACTTTTCAGACCTTTTAATCAAAATGGGATACTTAATTTACGTAATTTAATACTGAAGCGACGACCACTGGCGAAACTCTCTCGCGGTGATAACTTTTTATTGTTTGCTTCCCAAGATATTCATTTCACTTTTGGTAATATAAAGAAAACATGATAAATGGTTTGAAGAAGCCGTGTTTTGGGAAAGAAATATATTTTTCGTTAGTAGGAGTACGTAATACCATTTCTTTTTCAAAATACGTCATAACTGTTTGTATGTACTACACTTAATTTAATCGTTTACAAAACTTATAGGAAATCGTACACAACGACAATTAAAGAGAAGTACTTCATAGATACATATATTTCTGTTGTCAACGGAATAGTTCTCGTCTTTGGCAGCGTGCCAGAATCGTAGACACCACATATCGTCCAGCTCACAGGGAACCTATATCAAAACCGGGATACCCACAAACAACGCCAGTACTAAAGCCAACACCTTATTATGTACGATGTCATCCTATATCAATATTTGACCTACTTGACGTCATAAAAAAACTATGACTCAACTCAGCCACTCCGAAAGCTACATATATCTTGTGCAAACAATATTATCTAGCTCGTAGGAAATACATCTTAATCTAATCTATGATGTTTTGTGTTTCAGACACTCGGTGGACTCGGTCGCGTCGTATTCTAGCCAGAATCACGTTGACCGTATAAGGGCACAGAATTTCTCAGCGGCTTCTTGTCAAGACGAAGGCGACTTCGGGTCGATCAAGACAAGCCTCTTCAGACGGTCGTCATCCAATTTAGAATATCCAAACAAACGACCAGAGAGCGTCACGTCCAACACCAGCTCAACAAGAAGCCGCCTCCGAGAACTTGTCGAAAGGAAATCGAGTCAGGACGATCACAAGTCTGCGGCAGACACCGTCGGTGACATACAGTATTTTGAAAACCCTACAGAAACATTGGAGTTTGACAAACCGCGGAATTCTCTGGAATCTAAAAAAAGTCAAGAAGAGCGTCCCAAAAAGAGGAAACTATCAAAGGGCAAAGACAAAGAAAAAGATAAGGATAAAGACCTTTGTGAGGTAAAGAATAAAAAACACGAAAAATACCAAAGTAAGTTAGCTGAATACTACAAATTACCCGTACAACTGCCACAGGACGAATTTTATCAACATTTGACGAGGTCTAAAGCTGCCGAGGAACTTATACAGAAACGTTTTGCAAATTCTGATACCGAATTCAGCGGCAGCTACGGAAGACTGTGCAAACACAAAGAGCCGGAAGGTGCTAATTTACGTCGCAGTCGAAGTTTAGCAGTGATAAGAGAGGAAACCTTCACCGATTTGCAGATACAAAACCACGCTAAAAGCAAGAGATCCCAGTTGATACCCCGCGCTCGCTTATTCGATAAGCCTTGCTTTAAAGACAGGTAATTTTATATTTATTTTTATTTATTCTTAGTGTAATATATAAAGTTATTATCTACACTTTTGAAAAACTGTAGTTTGTTATACTCTATTATCAAAACGTTTTGTTGTGATATAAAAGATTCACTGGGTAATTTTTTGAAGTTAAGGTAGATTTTCAGTGTGAATTGTTTGATTGTTCTCCGACTGACTCTGAATTTTACAAATATTAGTAATGTTAATGTAAAAGCATATTTAAAACCTAAAACTTTATAATTTCAGGTTGCCAGGACGTGCAAAATACCAAACCAAAGAGGAAGTTCTGGAAAGTATTTACATTGATAGCACCGCATCCTGTTTTGGTGACATAAACGCACAAAAGGAAAACGAAAAAACAGATAACACTGATAACAGATCAGAAAAAGAAGAAGTCCTATCGCGAAACGACAGCCATCATTCAAGATCCGTAAGTGGAAGTTGGCCGAACTTGAATGAAGAAATAAAACCAACAAACTTGTCCGAGGATAGCATTGGACATTCGCGTAATCCAAGTGAAATCGATAGTTTAGACTCTAACTACGTAAGAAAACATTACAATTTTGAAGCTCACAGAAAAAATTACAAAGATAGTTCCCCAGAATCAGACCGATCTATTACCTCGCCTAATCCCAGCAAAGAACTATATGTAACAACAGACGAACACGGAACTGATAACGAAGATAAAGAAAGATCGAAAAACAACACACCAAAATCTTTTACTAACGACAGTCTCACGAGGAGTGACAAGGATAAGCCCGTCGAACTTGAACCAGTAAGTTACACAGAAACCTATGACAAAATTTCTGTAAGAAGTAAAAAAAGTGAAGAAAATACAAGTCCAACACCAGAAGAACAACCAAATATAGATGAATCGAAAAACGATAATGACATACAATCTATAGCCTCTGAAAACGACGAAATCGTGTCCAGCCCCCCAGATAGCATAACTTCTTATATTTCAATTTCAATAGCTTCATCAGACAAGTCGCACAAATTGGAATACTTAGCTAATTCTCTAGCTGAAAAAATTGATGAGTATTGTGATTCACAATTCAAAGAAAATACATCCATCGCATCGCACACCATAAACTCTGAAAATAATAATCAAGACAACGACCCTATTTACACTCAAGTCAACAAGAAAAAGACGTTTGCTGATATTCGTAGAGATTCATTTTTAAAAAAGAACGGTAACCTTTTCAACGAAATTTTGCAAAAACAGAACAACGAAGTGTATGTCAGCAACACATACATTGAAAGCGACACTTATTCTACAAAGAGTCACTGCACTTCTAAAAATATAACAACTGAACCTTTTGTTACCACCCTTATCGAAAATCAATATTATTCGCTCCCCGATATTAATATTAGTAAGTGCTTAAGAAAATCAGAACGAATTGATGCCCAATTAAGGGAGGAAGATCCAGAAGACATACCTTGTGAAAATACTTATGAAATAGCGCAAACTCATTTTCGAGAAATATTATCTTCAAAAGGCACTGAAAATTACGGTCAATTAAATAAAACTTTCACAAAACCAACACATAACTTAAAAATACAAACAAATAATTGCATTTACCTTCCAGAATATACAGAACCACAACTAATACAAAACTTTAATAAGCTCGACGACGACTTAAAATCTATTATAACTATCGATAGCTCAAACGCTGACGATAAAGAACCAAACTATTTTCGCTCAGATAATCATCAAAACGAAAGGGAAATAAACGAAATAGAAGGAACTATCAGAAACAATAAAATAATTACAAAATCTGAAAGCTTAAAAATCTCAAATTCCGATTATAGGCCAGAGATTAATATCAT
Source organism: Helicoverpa armigera (assembly GCF_030705265.1). Classification (NCBI taxonomy): domain Eukaryota; kingdom Metazoa; phylum Arthropoda; class Insecta; order Lepidoptera; family Noctuidae; genus Helicoverpa; species Helicoverpa armigera. Next base: position 9,986,721 of record NC_087123.1, on the reverse strand, counting down.
AAAGTCGTTATCTAACGATAACATAAAAAAATCACTACAAGATAAGAAACCAAGGCTAGGAATAATTAAGAAACATTATTCTCTTCGGCAAAGAGATCCAACTGAAGACGATATTATTCGTATCCCCAGCCCAGATTCTGTTGAAAAAAGTGTAAACAAAATAAGTGATTTTACAACAACGAAATCTCCGCCAGTCGAAGAAGAAAAATCTCATTCACTATTATCAAGAGTTCAATCATTCAAGACATCGGCGGAATCTAATATTGCAATCGTACCACTTAGCGGGCACCAAACAATTGTTATAGATCCACCACTAACACAGACACCGAGTGAAACGAATACCCGCGCGGAAGTTAATCCTCCAAAAGAATTGGAAACAAAAACAACTTTACCACAAGCAACCAACTGTGCTGATATACAACCTACATTGGAACCTAAACCAGTCCCAAAGCCTGTTACCGACACAATTAAAGAAGTCAGAAAAGTTACAACCGAAAATTGTATCGATACATCGAGTTACTATACACCAAAAGATCCTTTCATAACTATAAAATTAAATAAAGTTGTAAAAACTACTATACCAAAACTCAGAAAAGAAACAAGTGATAAAATAGCATTTGTACAGCACAAGTTTGAGAAACCTCCTCCAAAGCTAATTATAAAAGACAACAAAAATTGTTCGGAACAGCCACTTTTCACATTCAAAAAATTAAACACAAACATGACTAGACCACAGGTGTTACAGGTAATCGATTCGAAAAGTAAAAAGCAGAACATAACAACAAAAATGGAAAATAACAAGGAGACAAATGTTGTAACAAATAACAAGCCAGATACTCTGGTAGAAGTAAAAGAAGAAAATAAAGACACTAAAAATGACAGTACGGTTAAAGAAAAACTGAATAACGCAATCAAAACCGACATTGAATATCAAGAAAAACTTAATTCAGTCAAAAACTACTGGTCAAAGCTTATAGACAATGGCCCTGAGGGTAATGAGGCTACTGTTAAACAAGAATTGAAAGTGCATCAAGAAGATTTCAATAACAATAATGGAAATAACTTTGAAGAAAAAAGGGAAGATAAAAATTTGCCTAACAACGATGATACTAAATGTTTGTCAGAAATATCAGTGGGAAATATAATAAAATCATTAGAAAGTGTAAAAATTGTAGACAGCATACGTAAAATCAGTCAGGCAAAATTACAACTATGGAAAGATGAAACTGAAAAAGTCAAAAGCGACTCAGAAATTGAAGAATCTACATTGGATAAAATTGTTAAAGATTCTGACCCTAATTATTACGATAAAAATGATGTTAAGTCCCCTGAAATAGATTTAAACAGGGATACTCCTGAAATTGAAATAGTTGAATTAAGCAGCGACGATAACCAAAACCAAAAAACTCAAGCCACTCTTATAAAAGCCAAAGGTTACGAAAAGGGATGTGATGATTTTGACCACGTGAGATACAAGGTGATGAAATCAGAGCTGTTCAAAAATAGCATGATAGCTAATTACCGCAAAGAAGCCCAGTTTGACGGGTTACTGCAGTACTTACAAGATTATAGCTTTCAGGAACTATTGGTGAACAACAACATCGTAATAATTGAACCAGTTCGTACTAAAGTCGAACCCGCTCCCAGAAAAAACACAGACACCTGCAAAATTCCACAAACTTTACTTAAGAAAAACGATAATAATGTAGGCCAAAATGATAAGCCTAAAAATGCAGTAAGACGACATTTCTTTTACCACCCCATAAGAGTAAATAAGGAAATTATTGAAGAAGAGCTTCCTAACCCAGATACAGTCAAGAAAGTAAGAAACTTGTTTGAAGATACATTGAAAATGAAGAGTCCTATGACCCACGATCCACCACTGGTAAATGAAAATATAGGCTTAACCAGAAGAGCTACGTCTTACCGGAATCTTAACGAGGAATCGAAAGGAAATAAAAATGGTGGCAGAAAGAAAGTCATACGTCAGTTAACTATTGATACAAACTTCGGTAACAAGAAGTGGGATAATGCTAGTCTTTCCAGTGGAGTTTCGAGCGGTGATCTCAGCTCAAACAACGAATATGAAACAGACGGCTTAAGTCCCTATTCACAGAAAAATTTAAAAGATAATGAATACAGTTCCAGTGAAGAATATCTTTGCGATTCTATGAACCAAGATTTCTGCTGTGAAAGTCAATACGTGAGTCCTGACATTTTGCGTAAGATAAGAGAGTGTGGTACTTCAATAACTTACTATGGAGGAAAAGTATTGACTTCTAAAACTGGTTCCACCGTGAGTCCTATGACAAAAGCCATTATGGAAGAAATAAAGAGTTTACAAAAAAACTGCAGCAGGGATTGTTATTCATGTCAAACCAAATGTCGAGGAGATAAGTGTTCATGTCTCATAGCAGACAAACATAAGCAAATGCTGTCGGAGAAACAAAATTCTAATACGAGCTTAGATGCTTCAAATCAAAACCAAGACAAAAACAAGCGAACAGAAGGATTTCCAGGTTTTAAATTTAAATTAGTTAAATCGAACAGTTGTAGCAGTCGCCTAGAGCTTACTGGAACCGACGATAGCAAAAACCCTAGGATAAAATTCAAGAAACAACTATCAAGAGAAGACCCTCCATTAGTACATGATGATGAGAATTCGGTAAAGAATAAAATTTGTAGACTAGAAAGTTACAGTAAGGGTATTGTTAAAACTCCTTTTGACAATAAAGACAGTGGAATTAAAAAGGACATAGTCAAATCAAAAATTGAGGCTATTAAACAAAACGATGCTAACATAAGAAAAAAAGAAGTTGCTCTACAACAGCCGGTTCCCGTTGTCGAAACAAAAAAAGAAGCAATAATCCTGGAACAACAAGATGAAAGTACAGATGACGCTAAGACTGCAGCGCAAACTGACAAACAAGCATCAAGTGCCCACACGTTTGAAAAGAAATTCTATTATGTAAACGATAACCTTGACCAAGGCAAAGTAACAACGGGAAAATTTGGAGAGATGGTGTTTGAAGAGTTTGAAGTTTTAGAGTCGTGCTACGATAGTTTAAATAGCAATAAGTCATTAAAATAAATGTCAAACGTCTACATTATTATCATAAGCTTTTGCTTACGTAAAATGTGATCTGTATTCAAATAACACTAATAAATTATTGCTAGTAAATGTAGTACCTATTAATATAAATATTTAGCGTATAATCATGTATCTAATTTAGTGTTTAAGTGTATTCTTTTAACATAGATAGCTGTTAACATTTGCGATCAAAGTGTACCGTATTATTGGTGATGGTCTCTTTTTCTGTAATAAATGTATTTTATGGATGCTGGTGATTTTTAGTTTCCTAGATCCTTACCATCAGATTTTTCGTGGTCGACTTTTGTTGGCGTTTTAGATCCATGTGTACATACACTTGTGAAGAAGGTCCGGCGCGCAGGCCGCCAACGACGACACCATGACTCCTGCCAACAACCAAATAACAGCTATAGTTACAATTGACACCGTTTTAAACAAGTACCTATTTCCTACAATAAAACTCAACAGTCCTTTAAATGGTCACTACGTTTTCCTTATGTAAGTATTACGAGTAAATAATATGATAAGAAAGCTAATTAAAAATGTTTTATTACTTTTTATACAGGGCAAATATGCGTTATTGTAATAATCATCTTTTGCATAACATGATCTTAAATACTCATGACAAGAATTGATATTAGTACGAAATCTATTTTATGGTCTATTACTGTCACTGGCTAGTTAATGTGAAAACGTTTAGAATACCAATTGGCAAACCAAAGAGATAGATTTTCGCATTAAAACAGTAACGTTTTGGTTATACAAAATTAGATTCACGTACTCCATCGCGTTTTAAAATTAAATTATGTAGATAAGCGACTTTGGGAGCATTCCCTCCATTAGTAAATTACTATTTCGTACATTACTAATTACTACAATGCTAATGAACGACATGAATTAGTGTTCGTGTGTCGAGTCCGAAAGCAAATAGCATTTAGAATTTTCGTGGCATGGACTGCACGTAATAATTTATCTCTGAAATAACAGTGAAGACAGACATAAGAGAGAACGGACACAAACGTGCTGTTGTTACTCATAGTCTGCGAATTAGGTAGTACGGTAGTACAGGTTAGCTATTAATCAGTACTTGTTATAAATACATAAGTATATTCTTTTTGAGAACTGTGCTGTAGAATCATATGTAGTGTAGTCCTAGACTGCACCTAAATATGGATATTATGACATGAGACTGTTTGCCCACTGGACCGTGATAACAGTGTTTTGTTTATGATTGAATAACTGACATGGGCAAATATTACGTTATTTAAGAACAAGAACGTGTAAGCCTCTTGGGTTAGTCACCGTGAGAAACACTCACGAAATATAGTTTTTTTGTCTTTTGTACAACAGGGCCAGGTTAGTAGTTCATCTTTCTCCGTATCAGATCATTGCCATCGGCATAAGAGCTGTCTTATCTTGCCGTGCACAGTCTGCCTCCCGCCTCCTTTATTTTATCGGGCACAGTTCCAAGATTTTTGTGACAAAAATACTAATACGTCTTTGACATGGGTCTATGGCAACTGCTTCAGGACTGTTTGGGTAAAAATAACAATTTCATCAGATAATTTTGGATCAAATATAAAGGCGATTAATTATATTTATGTTCAAAGTAATTTCTTCAAGAATTTCATTACTGTTGCCACGGATGCTGTGAATTTACAACTCGCCTCGAATCACGTTGGTTAGAAAATAAACATTTCGCCGAAGCATTAAACTAGCGAAATCACCATCAAGTTAGCACGTTACACGATTTAAATACTTTATTCTGGCACCAACGTTTCATATGTTTACATTAAACTCGGTTGATCATGTTTTCAAACAGTAAAGTTATAAATAAATTAATAGGAAACTAAATCTGATCACAAACTTCAGGAAAAAGTGGTCACCATATACCACTATGCCTTATCGGTTCTATTTTAATACGAGTATTTATAAATTCTGTTGCCTAATATTTATTTAAAAACCATCTGAAAAGATTTCCCGCGGTTGTAGTTCCATGTAGCTCATAGTAATCTGTTGATTGAATAATGATAGCCACTCATTGGCGTTCCTAGAAAAGATTTATCAATGAACCATGTGCCCTTCTTTATCAAGGTCTAAGTATTGGGATAATAAACCTATCATTAAACGTGACATTAAACATTATTGAGAAGCAATAAAGGTATGTCGCATGAAATCAAGTTCAAACTACCGAGTAACTGGTGAATCAAAAAGAGACAAAATATCTTCAATGGAATTGAAATATCACGATTAATTTGACGAGGTGCTTCGAATATTTTATTAGCAGACTAAAACCATAAAGTTGCCAATTCCAACTACCTACATTTCAGTACACAAACGTCTATGGTTTGTAGAGAAATGTGGGTCCATAGATAAGAGAGATAGATGTGCTGGCCTTTTTATCGAGTGTACACAAGCGACAGGTTTAAGGTCGACGACCCGTGAATTGATTGTAAGTACACAACCTTGGTGACATGCATTTGTATGAATCATGTTTTTAGTTCATCGTTATCGTTACTTTAAAACGTATTTGTTACTAGATAGTTTGCTTTCTAATAAAGATGTGGGTTTTAACAATATACTTGCACACACGTCATCTTTGAAGATGACTGTAGCAAAAACTACAATGGGACAATTTATTCAAAAATGGTGTTAATGGTGTTAAAATTATCCGTTACCTCACACCATAATCATCTTTGTGGACACAACCAACCTATGTTAACTCAAATAGTCTTTGTACATTCTTTATCAAGTCTACATTACAGGACAAAAGGAACGCCTCAATTGATATGCACTTGACAAAATGCCGAAACCAGCGCAGTCTTGTCATACATCAAATAATAAAGATCAAACGACAAATAAATTGTTTCATCAGGCTGTAATTAATCACGGCTATAAAATTAGTCGAATAATAATTTTCAAAATTGATTAAGTAGTTACTATTTTCACGAACCATAGCTTAACAAATCCTGCAGTAAACTGCTTTGAACAGCTATTAATGTTAATTGAATATTCAGGTTAACTATCGATAAATCAACATGGATTCAGCGAAGCCACTAGAAATTAGCATTAATTTTGTTTGTCAAAACTTGAACGCGATTGCTTTACAATTGGTGCTATTGAACGTTTTTGTCCAAGGGAGCAATCATGTAAAAGGCTTTTGGCAAATTGACTCCAATTGAGTGCATTTCATAACTCGAGCTGCAGTATTAATATCGAATGAAACCTGACTCCGTGTATTTCATTTGAAACAGAGTCTAAACATTCATTCACTAATACCAGGGATGCTGCACTATAAGGTTGGGAGAAGATATATTCTTGAACGTTATTGCAAGATATAACAAACACATATTATCTCGTTGCCTTTTTTAATCAAAATAATCAAGACATAATGACACGTTATCAGACGGATTAAGCTTGTATTATGGTACCATGGTTACATAACAGCATAGTCACTAGTCAGAGCTAAATGAATCGTAACATCAACAAATTCATCCTCAACAATGATTGAACACGGAAAATGACTCAGTGACTCGATTAATGATACATCAGTGTAAATAACCTAAGTTCAAACAACCGTATATTTTCAATACGCTTTAGATTAGATTTATTTATGGTAATTACTTATTGCAATTAAAGATTCTTTGTGCTTTCTGACTTTATACTGATAAAAGGTCAACCTCTCTCTGACGGATATTGTGATGAGTAACGCTTTGAATTAGGAGAATAATGAGTAAGGCAGGTATTTCTGTGACGAATGCGTATACGTCATGTCCGTGACATGGGTAGAATTAGAATACAATAGGCACACCGGTCTCAACGCATGTAGACTTGAGATATTTGAAGCTCCCAAAGGACTCGAAATGTGATGCGATGCACCCGACGTGATATTGCATCCTTTCCTTTAATAAAATTTCAAATTTATTCTTGTTCTCTTTAAATACAGCTATATACTTCTTCGGCCATTTCTTCAAAAAATTAAATATTCCTTCTTGCAATTTAGAAGAAAGTTCAAAGAATATCTATGACTATGAGGTCATAAGAAGCTGTGTGTCTTGCTCTATGGGTGCCAGATTTTTGTTTATAAATAGTTGAAAAGGCGCCGAAGAGTTTTCTTCGTGAATTCGTGACACTACAACTGTAATTCAGCAAAGTGGTATTACAATTTGGCAAGTGAGTCCGCGTCAGTAACCAGGCGGACGAACGGGTCGTTTACCTGCTAATCAAACCATTAACACGCGATGGTTCGTCACTACTATCAAAAGAAAATATTAAATTGAAGGCTGATCTTTCTACTTTACATATGTATCCACTCAGATCACTATCTAAGTAAAGCATCCATGATAAAATTAGGTGTCATACTACCAATAAACGAGTAGGCATGTATTGATTGTATAAACGGAGAAATGGTTCCCAAAAAGTTGGTGAGGAAGGCAAGAAGAAAAAAACCGGCCAAGTGCGAGTCGGACTCGTGCACGAAGGGTTCCGTAAATTACAGTTAAATCAACCTATCTCAAAAACTATAAGAGATACTTTGATCAAACCAAAAATCGTTGAAAGAGTTAATTAGCATGCATCACCTCTATTTTTTTTAGAATTTTATACCCCGTAGTTATAAAAATAGAGGGGGGGGGACATACTTTTTACGACTTTGAGAGCTGATATCTCAAAAACCGTTCACTTTAAGAAAAATGTTTTTTAGAAAACTTTATATCATTTTAAAAGACCTTTCCATTGATACCCCACACGGGTATGTACATCGAAAAAAAAAATTTCATCCCTCAGTTACATGTATGGGGGGCCCCACCCCCAATTCTTTTTTTTACTATTTAGTGTCATATTTTTGTAGCGGTTCATACAACACATATTCCCATCAAATTTCATCACTGTAGTACTTATAGTTTCCGAGTAAATCGGCTGTGACAGACGGACAGACGGACAGACGGACAGACGGACATGACGAAACTATAAGGGTTCCGTTTTTGCCATTTTGGCTACGGAACCCTAAAAAGTATGGCAAAGACATGTATTGCCAAGTATACACGATCTTTCTACTTCTCTGCTCTTCACGACTTTACTGTAACTGTTACTATAATGTTGAACTTTATGTAGGACGACGACGGGGAAGTAATTATTTACCAAACTTGAATAATACATTTGCGAGATCCTCATTGGTAAAGCCATGTAAATCAGCAGAGTATCTTGAGACCGTAACTTGGTTACACTAATAGATATTTATATGTATGGAATGTTCTAATGTTCAATTTCAAATGACATACCTTAAAAATTCTTTGCTGAGTAACTGAAAAGCGTAGTGTGTAAGCAATACAACTGTGTTGTATGTATGAAGTATAGTTTACTCTGTACAGTAACTATTCTGCAATATTTTCCTTGGCATGTTTTCGTTTCAGTCTGTATATTGACAAATTTAGAATTCTTCAGCACAGATGCAGCCGTAATATTCATATGATTTCCTGTGCCTGTCAAGTCCTGTGTGTATAAACTTAGCTGTGAAGTAATCGATAGCCTTTTAGCACTGATCTGACTGGATTCAACTAGTGCACATTTCTGGCTCACGTTAAATTACGAAGATGATAGGTAGTTTCAGTAATCGCAAGTTATCGCATGTAAGCTCTTATGGAAGCCGATAACATGGCATCATCGATCATGATATTAGTGCATTATGATAGCGAAATTTTCGAATCTATAAAATTTATTTCTTAGCTTTAAATAAGAAAATACAAAATAAATATCATAGGCAGCTTTCAAAGTGGAAACAAGGAAGTTAATTTACAATTATAGGTAGCAAGAACCTTGTTCTTAGTGGGAGATATCTCAAAACATGACATTATTTTAGGATACTTCTAAGAGAAAATTAATGTTTCCCAGCGTGATTCAGTCGTTTATCTACGCGACAGATAACGGAACTTTTATTATGAGAAGCTGAGGGCCCCATCCAATTAAAATGCAATTCATAAATCATAATTATAAGTTTGTTGGTTACTCGTTAATTCTTCTTTCTACGCGACGCGGTGCGATGTCGCAAATTGAAAAGGCGACAAAATAAATGGAACGTACTTAAAATAATAATGAATTCTTTTCTCAAATATTTCGGGATTATTTTTAGAAGTAACGCGTGGGACATTCCACTGTAAACACTCATAGGATTCTCGGTAAACACTCATTAGAAACTCATTTCTCGAGTTTGAGCACTTTAATCAGACCACAGTCGAGTGCAATTAATGACATCTCTAATGGTGCTTATCGTAGACCTAATTCAACATTGTTCGGGCGTTTTACAAGCGGTAAATGAGAAATGTTGTCTTATCTGCGAACACGAGTACACAAACATAAATAACAATGACGATGATATGCACAGGACCAGTTTAAAAGGACCAAAAATATGCCTACTTTACATATAAAACCTCAGGTTGTTAATACTGGTTTAATTCTTACAGAAAGACCTGACGAAAAAAAAATGTGCCATCTCAAAAACTGACAGTGTGTACCTTTAAGGAAAATTCGTATAAATAAAAAAAACTCATAAAAAATTTTACGCGATTTTTTGTTTTTGGCACGTTTATTTTTTCAATTTTCCTTAAACAAGACGTGTCAAACTTACAAATCTGTTTAACTATTTTGACAAAATGTATCTACCCACTAAATAGTCGTCAATCACCTAAATATTTATTAACATTTAGAAATATTCATAGTCACCTAGCCACATACTAGATATTCTTGACATTTATATCCAATTCTAGGTATTTTTTAAAACATATAATTTCGATTTAGATTCTAAAATTTTAATAAACATGCATAGCTAACAGGAAAAATACAACAAAACCGGGGTTTCTGATTATAATTTATTATCTGACAGAACAGGTAATTTTCATTTCAACAAACTCAAATTGGGTTCATTGTGAAACAAAGTCAATCAAAAGGTTTACCATTCCTACTGTTTGTAATCAATAAAAAATACTGATAACCACAAATTAAAAATAAAAACAATTATTTTGACGTTTGACAGCTGCTAGCTACATAACTATAGCGATATGCACGTGCATACGAATATTGGTCTCAAAAACGACAATCATATATGAAACACTGCATGTAAAACACGATAAACAAAAGAAAAACATTATACACTTACCCTGCTATTGGACAAATCCTTGAATATCGGTGATAAACACAAACCACGATTTATTTCTAATTTAGCTAACAGTCGGCATCTAGAAACACACACCGTCGACGCCATCTTTACACTACGTATGTACAATACTGTAGGTATGTATAATCTATACAACACCGGCCACCGGTCCGGTCACACTGGCGCCGCGAAGCGAGAAAGTAGCGAGACAAACCGAGCTGCTGTATTGTCAAACCAAAATACATCTATTTTATTATTATTACTCAGCTAAGAAATACAAAGCTAAATGGAACGTAAACATGTTTGTAGCAGCTTCTTCACACTTCAGCTTTTCGCCGAAAAATTACATAAAATTATACCTTGTTTGTAGATTACCACATCATATATTATTTCATATAAAAAGCTGACTGGCTATAAAGCTTTTTTCTTAATTTTGGCTATAATTATCACAGTTTACATGAATTTCTAATCAAAATATCATTATCTTTTATCAAAACTCCCGCGCTTGTGGGCGAATTAGTGTTCGTTCAGTTGCCAACACGGTTGCAACATAATAACAAATAAAGTTTCGTTCAGAAAAATAATGAATACAACCAGTCATAGTTTTTGTTAACCATTAACGTAGTACAAATCATTATGGTCTTCATTTAGATTAAACATTTTATTTAAGAATATTGTATTAAATAGTTTCTGAAATAAGCAGTTATTCTTTCCCGTTTTCTGCAAAATGCGAAGTTGGAATAATGCAAATATTCCTTTGCTTACATAAAAACAATGTTTGCAAAAAATGGAATGACAGCGTACGTCAACATGACATGACAACTTTTGTTCGCCGCGATTGTTTCTCATTTTTCTCAGCGTTTTTAAACTAAATACGATTTCCAATGGCTGTTCCTGATTATAAACTAAGTGCTATCTTGTGCGGCCACTCGCTAGATGTGCGATGTGTGGCTACGACAAAAGAATTTTGTATATTATCAGCTTCACGCGACAGAACTGCAAAACTGTGGCATCCGGAAGGGTTGGTATTTCTATTCCGTTACGAGGTTTTAAGTTGTTAAAAAGTTAACAAAACCGTTTTGTTGCAGAGTGAAAGAATTTGTGAATGTGGTAACGTATAAAGGGCATAGGAATTTCGTGTCTTGTGTGTGCTGGCTGCCTCCTTGCGAAGCTTTTCCCGATGGTCTAGTGGTGTCGGGCAGTAATGACAACACAATTCTGGGGTACAACCTGCAGGATGGGTCGATCCAGATAACGCTAGAAGGTCACGAGAACGCCGTGTGTAGCGTCACGCCTGGACGCGATTCTGGCATTCTGTTGAGGTTAGTAATCCTTTGTTTTCATGTGGCACTTCTATTGATCGCAATTTTGTACAAATAAACAATGCTATTTTGTACAAAACGTTCACAGAACAGGCTCAGTCGGTCATCGAACACATTATTTTGGGAAGTCTCTACTCTATTCCTGACATTTTTTATTCATGCAACATTCAACAAACAGGGGAATACCCCATACTTATACTATTAATACACATTATTTATCTTTGTGAATTCTTACATTGTCTTTGTATTAACTAGGACAAAGAACTTATAATGAATACCTCTCCCCACAGTTCTAGCTGGGACAGTACCGCAAAGGTATGGAACATAAATGCAGTCCGCACACCTCCATTAACACTGAAAGGCCACCAGGCTGCAGTCTGGGCTGCTGTCGAGCTGTTCAATGGTACCTATGCTACGGCATCCGCTGACAAAACTATTAAGCTCTGGGCAAAGGATGGCACTGTTATTTCTACATTGACTGGTAAGAATATAATTTAAAAAAGTAATCAGAAGTGATCCCTCTAAAAACGAATATTCAAGCATAACACATACCAAACTTTCTACATAATTATATATTATGTCTACTGTATACAAGATTTAACAATCTTCTTTAGTGATGTAGATATAAATTAATATCATACCCTGTACCAAACATTCTTTGAAAAGCGCAAAATTTTCTTTGTTGTACATCATTAGAACAAAATAGTTCAAGACAATTCAAAGAAATGTGACAATAAACAATAGATGGCCTTATAGTTGCATTTTAAAAAGTTTTATTTAAAAATTCTTTCCTTTGTGGCTTTTTATATACTAATTTTATATAAATTTTTCCAGGCCACACAGACTGTGTAAGAGGTTTGGCCATAGCAAATCCTGAAACCTTCCTCAGCTGTTCAAATGATGCTTCTATCAAGCTCTGGACTAATAAAGGACAATGCCTTAACACATTCTATGGACATTCTAACTATATTTACAGGTAAATAATCCACATACAAATCAGACCAGTAGTTCCTGAGATTAGCACATTGAAACAAACAAACTCTTCAGCAATAAATATAATATTAGTATAGATGATGAAAGTACAGTAATTGTGGTGAAATCACAATTAATTCGTAAATTGTCATGTCATCACATCATGTTCATCTTATGACCTCATGTTAGAGATAAAAATATTATTAAAATTTAGGGTTTCCCGTAATTCTACATAGAGATAACCAAGCCAGTGAAAAGCCAAGTTCAGGTACATTTTATATCATAGATGTGACTCTGCCTATGTTGAGGAACCGTTTATTATGACGTAATTAGACTACAAGGTTGTTTTCATATAAAATTCTTTAAAAATAAATTCAGAAGTAATGACTTCACTTACAGTGATATGTTGTCTATTATGAACCATTTTTGGTAAATGATTCTGCTGTACCAATACTTGATTCTACTGTAGTTGGCAAAGGATAGGCAGATTATGTGTTAATATATTCCTTGTTATTTATCTGTAATATTGTCTCTTTCTTATTCTTCTCCTATATTAAAACCTCCATTCCCCCTTACAGTATCAGCATGAACCCAGGAGTGCAGCAAGGCTTCGCGACGTGCGGCGAGGACGGCAGCGTGCGGCTGTGGGCGGCCGGCGACTGCGTCCGCGACATACGCCTGCCCGTGCAGTCTGTTTGGAGTATTACTTGTCTGGATAATGGTGATATTGTTACTGGTGAGAAAATTTTTATGTGAACACACACCTGTCAGGATCTGTCAGACTGAGGCCAAGGAATTGAATTCAGGCCTGGTTTCATATGATTTCATGTAAAGTTTTCTTAAATTCGATTCTTTCGCCAGGGTCGCTGCAGTCGATTCCGATAGAAGTGCGTTCACCTTTTACTATATTTGAACCTTTTCTTAAGGCTGTTTTTTTTACAATATTTTTTTTCACATTTGATCTATGATGTCCTAAGAGGGAGTATTTGTTATTTCATGAAGTGACACAAAACTGTGTTCACAATAGCTGTCTATAGTCTGAATTTGCATCCAGCTTTATTAAGATTTTACTGTGAATAGTTACTTATTGTAGATCTACCTCTAAACCTAAAATTCTTTAATCTGTATAAACAGGTTCAAGTGACGGAATAGTGCGAGTATTCACAAAGGACCCCGCAAGGTATGCTGATGAAGCAACACTCAAGCAGTTTGAAGAAGATGTGGCTAAGATGCAGGCCGCTTCTCAGCAGGAAATTGGAGGGTTCAAATTATCAGAGTATGTTTGAATTTCTGTTTATGTTTCTTCTGCTTTCTTTCTTTCTGTATAATTTTTTAAAACGTTTTTTAGGTTAAGCATTTTTAGGATGTGTAGAAGAGGGAAATCCAATTACCTTCTGAATTCTTTTAAGTGTTTGTTTATAATATTAGTGCCAGAAGATACTTAACAATTGAGATTTTTTAAGGATGTTTAGATACTACACTAAAGGAATTTCAATAATACAATACAAAACTATTTCTATTGAATGTCAAATCTTTCATAGTTCTCTCGTTTTTGTTGTTAAGTATCATTGCGTGAGTCGCTGCGAGGCTCTGCACAGAAAACAATTTTACTCCTGTACCTTTTTTTTAACGACGCCAAAAATCATCAAATTACCCTTCTCACTGTGGGTTAGCAGCGGCTACCGAGAGACTTTTACTGGCTAAAAACCGTCGTGTTCCGTCTTAGGCATTTTATGTACCAGGGCCGCGGTAACTCTTTCTAACAATCTCGCAACCTATACCTACACACTAGGTTACCTACGTGAGGTTGTACCTACTTGTGTTTAGAATATAGTAGCCTGACTGACTGATTTCAACCTATCGACAGATTACCCGGCCCCGAAGTGCTCCTAGAGCCAGGCAAGACAGACGGGCAGACGAAGCTAGTCCGTCGCGGCACCAACGTGAAGTGCTACTCGTGGAGCGTTGCGGAGGGCACGTGGCAGGAGATCGGAGACGTCATGGGGACTCCGCCCTCCAGTGAGGGGAAGACTATGTATCAGGGGAAGGTTGGTATTTGTTTTATCATCAGATTACTTGGCTAAATGTAGCCTTTGAGTTACGTCAAAGATGCAGCATGCCAATCAATCAATCATAAGGTAACGCTTGGCGCGGTCGGTTCTTGGATGGGTGACCATCTTGTCATAACGAGTTCTTCCATGTTTCGGAACGCACCATAAACTTTTGGGTCCTGGGCTGTCATTAGAACATCTTTGATATTTAGATGAATATCAATATTTATCGTTTATACATAAATCGGATTATACATAAATACTTATTTATTATTGTAATTATTTATTGAATATAGTATTATTTATTGAATTGTTTTCAGGAATACGACTTTGTATTCAGCGTAGACATCAAGGATGGTGCTCCGCCAATCAAACTGCCATTCAACAAGACTGAAGACCCTTGGGTAGCTGCACAAGCTTTTATACACAAGTTAGTATTTTTATGAATAATATTCTATATCAGCTAGTGAGAGATGTACAAGTAACAGGACATTTATTGAAGGTATAAAGCACATTTTCTTTTTCATACAAAAAATTAATTTATATTTTACCGACTTCTCAAAAAGGAGTATGTTATCAATACGGATGTTTGGTTTCACGTTACTCCATCATGTGCAAACAAAAAATGTATTTTCCGTTTTGAGAAATGTGTTCGACCTATTTCCAACTTGTGATTGACGGTTTGTTATTATTGTTTCAGGAACAATCTACCTCAAGTTTATTTAGAGCAAGTTGCAAACTTCATCATTACTAATGCCAAATTGGATTCACAGCCCGTATCAAGCAATGGGTAAGTAATATGTCATCATTATTATTTTATAGATATTTTAATAAAAAATCTATACCTCTAAAAAGTTCGTTGTGGTGTGTCATGTTACACCATTTTTTATTTATTTTAACTTAGTACACACATGCAGCACAGAAAATAAAATACTCCCAGTTTAGGAGAGTCCTTAATTCATTTCAGTTTTTGTGTCTTTTGATTTTTCAGCAGTGATAATGAGATGAAAAGTACTCAATTTTGTTTTTATACTTAATATTCTAGCTAGCTTCACAACAATGAAATAATGTTTTAAATCAGCATCAGGAACAATCACAAAAAAAAAATTTTTGCTTACCATAATGAGTTATCATAATCATAAGTAATGAGTATAAATTTTTGACACGAATTAATTTATTTGAAAAATTACTGTACATATTTGAATTCTTTTTCTTCCTGTATTTACGTATTTCTTATTACATTCCAGTTTCGCGGACCCGTTCACAGGCGAGTCTCGCTACGTGCCCGGCTCGGGCTCCGTGGCGGGCCTGCCGCCGCCCTCACACGCGGATCCTTTCACGGGCTCCGGGGCTTATACCACTACACAGGCCACTACCACGTCCAGCGAGAAGATGCTTATACCGCATGATGCTTATATTAGGTATGTTTTAGTTATGTCTAAGGTTTTTTTAAGGTGGTGGGGGTCGGCTTATGGGCTTGCTAGATGCTGATGAGTACCATTGTGCCACGTGGAAGGACCGCCTTTCAAACCATTTAACGGAGCAAGCCAGGTGGGCTTCCGATGTTCACGGTTAGCACTTGAGGATAAGTGTACTATATGGAGTGACCTATCAAAGCAGTTAACGGAGCAACTGAGCAACCCATTTTTCATGGGAAATTATCAAACAACCTCTCCCCCTGTGGGTGCAGTGGAAGCAAGAATGAGACTTTTACTAAATAAAACCTTCACCTTCATTACACTGGTTCTTCAAACATTCTGAGTTCTGACTACCTGTACTGACTGCCAAAAATCTTCAAATGGCAGCCCAAACTCAATTACCCAATCAATTTAACGTCCCTTCTGAAACACGGAATCCGAAGTTTATACTTTTTTCCGAGACCTATTAAGTATAGTATAAGTTATTAGTGTTATATAGTGTTAGTCATTTTATTTGTTACTTTATAATAAATTAATTTGACCCTCAGGTTCGACCAAGCAAACCTGAAAGCGATACACGACAAGCTGCGGGAGTTCAACAGTAAAGTGGGCGACGGACTCAGCGCCATGACTGACGAACAACTCGAGTCCGTCGTCAAGTTGGGGGAAATGGTTAGTATATACGAACATATAGCTGATGATTATAAGGCCCAATTTACGCCTTTTTCCCCTCAATATCATTGTCTTAGTATATGTTCTTATGGAGTTTTATAATGAAACTAGTTTCCTCCAGCGGTTTCACCTATGTCCCATACCAAGATTAAATATAGCATAAGGGCGGTCGTTTTGGGGGCTGTCTTTTGTAAATTTGACGTTCAAAAATTGCTGATCAGCCTACTTTAAATAAATGACTTCTCATCGCATATCTGTAAGAACCTAACGATGTAATTTTTTAGATCTTTTACATATAGTTTTAGATAGTTTTATTAGAGCAACAAACAGTCAAGGAGAGTGCAACAAAAAATAGCTTTTTATAATGCAATAGATAGATTGCTACTAACTATGATGTCCTCCTACTACTAAACCTACCACGCTTTTTATTTACTCACGATAAACAGTCATAAAATAATGCAATTACATGCTTCACAATAAACAATGATCGTCTGATATCATACAACAAGCTATTAACAAGCCATTCACCATTAGATAACAACTATACTTGTGAAGATAACATTGTATTCGTTATCGCGACTGTAAGTTATTATGTCTGTGTTACATTGTGTGAAAACGGCACTTCTATGCGTCAACTAAAACCAAACTATGTGTGTAATTTAAAGATGATTGATCTTTTACCTAGATGTCAGTGTAAATATGTTATAAAAAAAGTATAACTAACTTATTCCCGTGATTTCAACTATGTCTAGTCTAGAGGGAACTGCTCCCTGTTCGAGGCAGAGCATATAAAGTATCCTATGCTAGGTACATCTCGTAGTTCTAAGCTACCTTCCTAATTTTCAGCCAAATTGTTCCAGCCATTTTTGAGTTATAAATAATATAAATAACACGAGTCTCTCCTATATCTATACCCAAACATTGATTCATTTTCTTATTTGGCATTAATTTAGTAATTATTTCTTATTACAGAATAGTACTTACAATAATGAAACCATATCAATGTTGAAGACTATGTTGGGATGGCCCAAAGGTTTGTTACACTACTATTATAATGAAGTTTTCAACTACCTTTCGATAAAAAAGTATCGTATAACAACATATAGGATACTTTTTTCAGATGTGTAAGCTATATTAATTCATTAAAATATAGCTTAAGCATCTGAAAAAAGTATCCTATATGTTATGGGATACTTTTTCATCACAATCCAATCATATTTTTTGCATGAAAGAAGAACAAACATTCATACATGCGTTTCTAATATTAGTAGTATTATTTTCGCAAAAATATATTTTCTATTTTCAGAGATCCTATTCCCAGTCCTAGACGTGACGAGGCTAGCAGTTAGGAACAAAGAGATAAACGGACAGATATTCGACACGACGCACGGCCCCACCTTCATCAAGTACTTACTGTCGCTGTTAGCACCTGGTATGTATCTGTCATGTGATTGTGCATATGAGCGAGAAGTAATATTGATTATAAAACATTGTATATTTTGCCCAAATTAAATTAAATTAGGGGCAGAACGATGACACAATAATTTCAGCATTGGGCAATTATGCACGGAGGAAACATAATTTCTTATAAATTTGTATTTGACACAGAATCGAAGTCCAGAACACAGAATTGCTCTAGCATGTTGGAATTTGGAGGTATAGCAATATATAGTGCAACGAAGTGCTAAGTGCTATATTTAAATAATATTCAATAAATTATATTTTTTACCTGTGCACCAAAAATTGCAGTTGACCTGTGCAATCAATCAATCAATCAATAGTTCCTTAATTATGATGGTAAAAATTTCAAATTACTACCTACGATTGAATTTCATTTTAACGATCACACTATTAAATAATATCATTTTACGGATCACACTATTAAATAATAAAAAATATCATTTCAACAATTGAATTTTGATATATTTCCAGATAATCTTCCAGCGAATCAGATGCTAGCGATGCGCGTATTAGTGAACGCGTTCAGCGACCTCCCCGGCGAGATGCTCGTACTCGCTGCAAGGGAGAGCCTGCTGCACTCGCTCATATGCCTCACGCATCTCAATAATAATGCGCAGGTAAGGATTATTTGAAAATATCGTTTCTAGTAAAACGGAATTTTGCATTGATGTTGTCATGGTATATACCACATTATTATCATTTAACACTTTTATACGTGACTACACTTACCAGTATTTTGGCTGACTTCAGAAGGCAACTGAAAAACTAGCTTCACATTCCTGATATGACAACTTATTTGAAATTGCCACAATGTCTCTTCCTCGTTCTTCCTGCAATCGCGGGTCCGATTACTGGGCCGGGCCGAAACGCTTTGTAGATTTATGCACCCGATCTCTCTCTCCAATGGTGTCGAATTGCCTTCCTATCGACTTTTGAGAGTGAGTTTACCTGTGTCGTTAGGAAATAATGTTTTGCACTCAGCTCTTTTCCATAAGACCAATTTTTGGGACCGTGCAACTATTATTCAAAAAAAATACCAACACGGCCGAAATTGGTCGGAAGCCATTATTATTGTGTGTGAATTTCCTACAATATGTCCTACATGTATACCAGATCGCAGCCACATCTCTGCTGCTGAACCTGTGCGTGGCGCTGGCGCAGCAGGCGGACAGCGTGGAGCTCGCCGACTGCCTCGTCACGCTGCTCGGCAGGTGCACTGACAACGAGGCTTACTTCAGGTAACTACCACATGTCATACATAACATACACACAAGTAATAAAATGGTGTAGTGTGTAGTGAGATAATGGGTTATAGAACGAGAACTGCCGTGGAATTGTCCTCTGCCATGCTTTCCCTGTGGCATGTTGGGCTGTCAAAGTGTAGATTCACCATATGACATGTCAGACAGTAAAGATTAAAAACAAATGAGCCAGTCGTCCATAAATCAAGAAAAAAATTGATCCAATTTTTTTTTTTCAGAGGTCTGGTGGCACTCGGCACACTCCTGGCTGAATCTCCCAACAAGCTACAAATACAGACGAGAATAGTTTCCTGCACCCAAGTACACAACCGGCTGAAAAAAGACAGTGCCCACATCACGGACCCCAACTATGCGAAAATAGCAACACTTTCGCAGCAAATCATCAGTCTTTTATGAACAAAACTTTCTCAACTACTACATAAGGCTGTTATTTATATTAGATTTAAAAGATCATTTTTGTATGTCCATATTGACGACCGCGCAATGGATTTGAATAGCTGATCTTCGCTCTGTGTTAGCGCCTTTTATATTTATTCGTTGGCTGAAGCAGCGACTTGATATACTTAATTCTATTTGAAGTTGAAAACTGTCACAAATAAGCAATAATTGTCGATTTGCTTTGCGTGAGCATATTCAAATTTAGGATAAAAATAAAATATCTTGCTATCTTATTCATGGTTATTTCCTGAGACACTTGACATGACAACAGTGTTTCCGATAGAAGATAATTATTTATTCCCCATGTTAGGAAATTATAGACAACTTAATTCTGTATACAAAATGTAATTTACGAATAAGGTAGTGAGCGCCTTGATTGTTTGTACGAAGATGATTAAATATGGTTATTATGAAATGTTGACTCTTTGCCCATTTTAAGTCTATTTTTGAATAAATATTCAGGGTTGAATAAAACACTTGAATAGATGATAATATGTATAATGTATTCCATAGTGTACAAGTATTGACAACACTATACATTCGCTTGCTACCCGTCATCAATGGAAGCATGGTTTTATATCAGACATTTGCAGCAATAATAAATTGTATAAAATATTAAAATAAAACTCTTTTATTTCGTAACTTATACTTTACAAATGTCTACAATCAACCAGATATTTTACAATTTTAGTAGAAAACTAAATATAGTAAACAATGATTCTATGAAAATGGGATTTGCAATAAAATTTTTCCTAATATTGACAACCTATACGGGTGTCCATTTCGACCGCGCGGCCACCTCATAATTTTTGATGAAACTTTGCCAGGAATTAGTAGTAATTTGTTACTTTTCACTCCTCTTTTCCTGAATTTGTTACAAAAAAAACCAAGCCGCTATGACAAAGAACAGTTGGCCGCTAGAACCGCCACTTGCCGTAGTCATCGCCCGTGATTACTCAGAAACTATACAATGCAGATAGACGAATGATACATCAAAAGAAAGGTCTTAATTTGTTAAATTTGTTACAAAAATAAAAAAGGTCAAAACGTAGATATACAAAAAGTTATGCAATGTTAAGTTTTCAGGTTATGAGTAGGTAAGTATATCACCGTAGGCACCAAATTAATAGAGGCTAATGTGTATAGAAAATTAGTCTTCAATTTGTTACAGCGAAAAAAGACAAAAAAATACTAGAAAGCAGGTTCAATAATATGTTAGAGTCGATTTTAGTTGGCCGCGGGACGGCAATATGCCTAAAATACAATTTCGTTTTCTCGTTATTAAAAGTAGGTTTTAGCTTAATTAAAGTACTAGTCGATGGGTAACGTAACCTAGTTTGAATAAATATAGCGAATTTAACTGCAGCATTCGTATTTTAGGAGATATTTACAAAAACACAGTGGTATGAAACTGTATGAGAGTAGGGTGTCCATGCATTTTCACATATTCGAAATTTTCGTTATTCACGTCTTATTTTTTTAGGGAGAATGCATACTTTATAAAAATCAAAGTCACAAATAGATTAAAATTTCTTTATTTACAATCAACACAAAGACAAACAAATCAATTGTTTGCCTTTGTGTTAACACAATGTGTCAAAAATGTGACACGAGTTGAAAGGTGAACTTAAGCTAGGCGAGATCATAACATTTGATTTAAACGGAGCTGCAGACTCAGTTTTACTCACTGAATTGCCGATTACTCTTAGCATTAAGGATAATTATTATTTCTTAGTTGGTACTATAGAATTTATACCAGGCACAAAAATAGGCCACTATAAATGTCATTTTTTAAATAACAATAAATATTTTTGTTACGACGACAATTCTTTTAAAATTGAAATAAGTACCTCTAAGAAAATATGTCTACATTCTGTGTCACATATTTTCGTGTCAGTTAATTTATAAATATTATGTTAGTTTATGAAGATTTTATATTTATCTGGTTGTCTTTTATTACTTGATTTGTTTGCCTTTGTGTTGATTGTAAATAAAGAAATTTTAATCTATTTGTGACTTTGATTTTATAAAGTATGCACTCTCCTAAAAAATAAGACGTGAATAACGAAAATTTCGAATATGTGAAAATGCATGGACACCCTACTCATACAGTTTCATACCACTGTGTTTTGTAAATATCTCCTAAAATACGAATGCTGCAGTTAAATTCGCTATATTTATTCAAACTAGGTTACGTTACCCATCGACTAGTACTTTAATTAAGCTTAAACCTACTTTTAATAACGAGAAAAACGAAATTGTATTTTAGGCATATTGCCGTCCGCGCGGCCAACTAAAATCGACTCTAACATATTATTGAACCTGCTTTCTAGTATTTTTTTGTCTTTTTTCGCTGTAACAAATTGAAGACTAATTTTCTATACACATTAGCCTCTATTAATTTGGTGCCTACGGTGATATACTTACCTACTCATAACCTGAAAACTTAACATTGCATAACTTTTTGTATATCTACGTTTTGACCTTTTTTATTTTTGTAACAAATTTAACAAATTAAGACCTTTCTTTTGATGTATCATTCGTCTATCTGCATTGTATAGTTTCTGAGTAATCACGGGCGATGACTACGGCAAGTGGCGGTTCTAGCGGCCAACTGTTCTTTGTCATAGCGGCTTGGTTTTTTTTGTAACAAATTCAGGAAAAGAGGAGTGAAAAGTAACAAATTACTACTAATTCCTGGCAAAGTTTCATCAAAAATTATGAGGTGGCCGCGCGGTCGAAATGGACACCTATACGGTTACGGTCGCGAGTTCCAATTATTTTCTTATAATGAAAATCCCATTCTTATAAACATTATACCTTCACATTCCTAGTTATTATGTTAGTTAAGAACAACAGTATAAAAGTTAAATATTCATTATTAACACATTCAATCACAACTATACAGTGCCAGCAGAACGCCGACATAAAAAAGTAAAATAAAAAAATAGATACAGATTTGGTTTTACATACAGAATCGTCATCGTTACGACGACCAGTCTTAACTTAATATAAAAGAAGATAAAACTAAATGATTATTTCATTATTAAAATCGTGTTTTATGAGAAAGCATATGACTCTTAATTGATTTTAAAATATCACATAGTGAAGTGTCATTATGGAACAGCCGAGTGAGTCAACATGAAATCGCATAATTTTATTGTTTTGAACATTCAATACGAAAAGCCAATACATATGTTTATAAACTTCATAAGCGATGTATGACATTCATAAGTTACTCAATGGATTGAAATATTATAATGATTTATAAATCGCACTTGATTGAAGTGTCGATCAATGGCTGAATCGTACATAGTGATTAATACTCATTACAAAAACTGAGCGTAAGCTATTCCTTGCAAAACTGGCCGCATATCACGGGTCCTTTTCCTACCTTAAACATAAAATCCAATTCATTTCTAATAAGGCGTTATTCGACAAACGTCAATAAGATCAATATGATCAGATCTCACTCGACCAAATCCCGTTGTTATGCGTGTTGTACTAAACCACGGAGGATGGAAAGATTAGCGGAGATGCCATAAGGCAGGTAGGTCAGGCGCCTTCTTGTAAGCCAAGTAACGAAGACATGTCTAAAATGATCTGTTATTATCAAACTAACCAGGCTTTCAGGTTCCTTGACACATCTGTTAAATATTGGTCTTGATTGATTGGTGAATTTGTTTAAAAAATGTGCGGCTTTCAAAGGGCGAAGCTAGTAATTATCGTTCCTCGTCCTTCTAACACTACTTTCTTAAGAGAATTAGCGTTATGACATCTCCGCTAGTCACTTTATTCTCCATGTACCAACCCAGCTTACTTCTTCTTCTTCAACTCTTCGAACCTACGGTTGAGGTCATCAAAGTCAATCTCATCGGGTGCGTTAGGCGCGTTTGGTTGATTGTTGGAAGTGTTAGAGTCGTTGCTGTGTGGCACTGACGGTAGGATGAGGTCGGAGGGCACGGAGGGCAGCTCGGGGAGCTCCGGGAAGTGGTTGGGGGGCACGCGGGAGCGAGGCTGCGGCGTCGGCACCTGCGGCGGCGGTACGTGCGGCTGGAAGTTAATAATAATATTATTAAGGTCTTTGCAAAGACTGGTTGTAAAATGTGCAAATGAGTCAGTGCAGTGCACATCACGATAGCATAGGGATGTGCGTTGGTGGGTTACGAGTGTATATCGATATTGAGTCGATTTAAAAAAAATATATATAAGTTTTATGTGCTGTGTACAAGGCTCAAGTAAATGGTAGCTTATTGTACCAACTTAATGCTATGCAATTATCTACAATTATTCAAATTGAAAAGAATTACAATCATAAGATGATATCTACAGCATGCCGTGTATGAAGATAGTGATTAATAAAAGCTCAAAAAATAATAAAAAATAAAATAAATACCAAATCATGTTGGATGCTGTCATAAGCAGGTGGCAGATTGCTCATTTCATCCTGAAAAAAGTAATAAGTGGTTTCAAGCAACAAACACTCAGACATGCATTGGATTTATTAGCCTACAAGTTAAAAGTTAAGAAAAGTAACAATGCAGGCAACTATTTTAATGTAGGTACAAACTCCAACAGATCAACCTACCCGAATTTGTCATTTTTTTTCTAATCGAAGATGAACCTTCCACTATTGTGATAATGTTGAAAATGCATAATAAAAAAAATGTCGGTTTGAGGTAGGTTGAGGTGCTGTCTTCTGCACAGTTTTAGTGATTGGCCTTATTAACATAAATTATACCACTGCTGGACAAAGGGTAGACACAAAAGATCAGTTTATCCATTAAATCGTGGGTAATAAAAGTCAAAATAAAGTTTGGATAAGGTGAAATTGAGACCATCATTACAATTTCTTGTCATCTCTGTTACATACATATACTACTGCTATTTTTACCTGCAAGAAGCTATTGCTGAGTGACTTGGAATCCACTCCTGGCGGCAGATGGTAGCCCATGGGCTGGCTGGGTCCGCCGTAACCCTGCGGCGGCGGCGGACTCGCTATAAACCCGCCCACTTTACCGCCCGACGGTTGCTAGAGATAGGTGAAATTAATCACAAAATTAGTAATTGAGTTTGACGCTAGAATCTAGCAAAATACGCTGAGGACAAGTTCACCGATTGTATAAATGTCAAATTTCTTCAAACAACATCAACTTCATGAAATTTCACGTTTGAATTTCTAAGTAAACAGTGATTTTAAGAAAACCAGCGTTTATATTATCGCTGAGGCCTAAGTAGCCTTCAGTTTAATAAAGAGACTTCGCTTTCTTCTGGCGCCAACTATAGCGTCAATTGCGTAAGTAAGCATAATGGGGGTAAAAGTGGGGACAAAAGAATAAGAAACGAAACAAAAACAAAATCGAATCGTGTTTTTGTTAAACAACTCATTATTTCAAGTGAAAAATAGGCTCAGGTTATTAAAATAATGAACAGATATTTACAATAACAAGGCCTTAGCTTGGTAAGTAAGAAATGCATAATGAATCACAGGTGATTTCTACAACAAAATGCAAGCTACAGCTTAACAACTCAAGGATGGGTTACACCACGAAGGAGAAAAGACTAGCGGAGATGCCCTAACGTAAAATCTCCTAACAAAGCAACGCGCCAAAATTCGGGTGAGCGGGGGACGTGGAACGTTACTGGCTCCACCCGTGCTACACCTTTATACGCCTCTTATGGAAAACCACCCATTTTTTGTAAATCCATCTAGCGTGGAATAGGATAATTAAAATCTAACCCTAAACTAACGTCGACCACTAGTGACATACTCAAAAGTAAAGTAAATACTCAAAATTAATAATTATTTAAAAATAGTAATTGAATTAGAAAGTTTGAAGAAGCATTCATTTGAAATGAACGAAGAGAAAGAGAGAGATAAAAAGTTAGAAAATTAATTGTTATATAAGTATTATTTTGTGCACCGAACTTGCCCCACAACAATTTATTTACTCCCCCAGAAATGAAATAGGTATAATTCTACTAGGAATCATTAAACGGAGACTCGATGAAAAATCATTTTTATTCACCACGGGTCTAAAATACCCCCATGTTGTAATTTCAGTATCAACTTATGTCATTGTGTTAGTTCATCTACTAGCCACTATGGCATCACAAGCACGATAATTCGTTCTATTTGTTCTAGAACCGTGCTGCGATGACTGTTGTTATTTTCGATGTTGCCATATTACGAAATTCACCAAGAAAAATGGGAATTAAAATTATAGGGACAGTGTTTATGAAATTAGAGTTTTCACAACTGTATCATAACGGCGCATCCACTAAATAGCAGACTTTTTGTGAGTCGGATATTGCTCTAAGTAAAGGTACATTGAAAAAGTATGTACGGCAAGAGAGATATACCTACAGATAGCGCGCGAGTTGAATGCAGAGCTTAGGAATGCGGTATGATAGTTGACAAGGATGGCACAGCACTACACTGCAGGCGCGTGAGGTGGGGCGTGCGGATGGCGGGGGGAGATGCTCCCGCTCTTTACCTCAGACCCCGACTGTATTCAACTCGCGCGCTATCTGTATGTAAAACATTACTGATGATGAATATAAATAAATCTACGCTAATTTTCGTCACATCTTATATTTGATATTTTTTGGAGCCATTGCAAAAATACTGTTTTTATAAAATGTAGTCTTAGATCTTATTACATGTAACTGATCACAACGACGCTGACTGGTTACTAAAAGAAATACATAGTTAGAGTTATGATTAATTTTAAGATTATTGCAGCTTTTTTAAATAAGACCTTTTTTATGGGTGATTGAAATTTCGATGTCTGGTAGCACTTAATTTTGTAACGGGTTTCTCTGCCTTGATGAACATAATTTTACTTCAAATATACGTAAGTCGACCACTTACCGAAAGATGGTGTTTTTATAATTTTAAATTTTCATGATAATATATCATATGTTTTGGTTTTTAAATAATCTATAATAAAAAAAACTTGTAGGATGCAAGGAAAAATGAAGCTGCTTTTTAAGGCAAAAATTGGTACCAATAATGTACATTGATTCAAGATTCATACGAAAATAATACAAATTCACTTAGAGGTTCTAGAAATGCAGCTATTGGACGACAGATGTCTCTAGCAAAAAATATGTTTTAAAGTTAAAATATTAATTACACGTGAAATGTTATCCTATCGTATGTTTGAGTTTGGATCCTGAGCAATTTCTACAATTAATGATAGCGCATTTCATCGTTTTAATCGAGTAACAAATAAAATCTATTGAAATTGTGGTAAAAATACAACTATGACAAGATGTCAGTTAGATGCGAAGGACGGTATATGGGCGGTGTCCAGCCACGCCTGCCGTGACGTAGTCGTGACGTATTTGACCTACCTGAAGGCGCGTGACCTACCTGCGTTAGGGCATCTCCGCTAGTCTTTTCTCCTCCGTGGGTTACACCATTTAACTATGTATAACGATACCCAAACTATAAGCAGCCGTTTAAATTGGTATACATTGGTCAGAACGGCGATTTGACAGCTTGTGATAAATAAATGGTGTAACCCACTCTAATTAAAGTGCAGAACACATACATACATATATGAAACTTGCAGCAAAATAAGAACCCTGACCCCAATATAGTTGGACGAAGCCTGAGCAGATGATGACATGGAAGAAATATTAACACAGGTTTACTTACAGAAGGATAGGCGAATGGCGTCACACTTGGTGGCGGCCCGGGCAGGTTGGGCATACTCATGGGCGGCTGCTGCGGGTACCCGATGAAGCCGGGGGGCATTGGCGGCCCATTTATATCTATTAACATTGCGTCGCGACCTGTAATTGATTTTAATAAATGTGACAATACTGAAAGCTACTAATACTTAATGTTATATAGTAATGTAAAAGATTTTCTTATATACATTACACCTGGCTCTCTTGTGGTTTATTCATATTTTTTAAACTAAAAATCACAATGCAGCAATTATTTTATTTTAGTTATTGTTCTTAACGGTACATTTTAATTTTTTATGACATATACAATGTCCAACAAAACTATACATATAGCTTGTCTGTTGGATCAAAATTAATAAAATTAATACTTATTATAAACTAAAAATATAATTAGAAGTCTTAAGCATAGTGTATCTGTTAGCCAAGTTGGTCCAAATCTTTGAATATTATATGAAATTATTCAAGGCAGGAGCTTTCTTAAACATACCTTCTTCTTCCCTCATAACCTGTTCATCAGGAGTATACTCCACATTATAGTTCTTAGCTATTTCTATGAGATACTTCTCAACAAGTATCTTAGGTGGACTCTGAACTGACATCTTATGCTTCAGTTTTTCACTAAGCGTGTTCACATTCTCATTTCTGCAAGCATCAGCGTAAATCTTTCCATATTTAGCTGTCAGAAGATCTGATATGATTTTCAGTTCCTGAAAATTATGGTTTTATTAGTTACTTCAGTGTAATTAAAAAAATGTAGTGCATATTTTGAGTCCCCTTTGTTTTAGAAAGTCGTTAAAATTGGACTTTCAATACTAAATAGACTCAAAATATCTTAAGAAAGTAATGTTTGCAAAACATTAGATCAATAATGATTATGCTAACAGTATCATGGATATTACTACCTATTTGTTTACAATTTAAACATACCAAATTACTAGACAAATTACAAGAACTTTTATTCAAAATAAGTCATTTCTTTGTGTTCTTATAATGTAGTGGAGTACACATTGTATTAAAGAAAAGTGTCTGTCACAATTTCTCAGTAAAATTATGATAAAATTAGACCATCACTATTTAATAAGTACATAGAACAGACAATAAGACTGATCTCTGACATTCGCCTTGAAGGAAACCACAAGGCAAAACTTAGTATAGAACAATATAAAGTCTTGATATTCTACTCACCCCTACATCCGTATGCATCCTAGGAGCCACCCATATAAGACTGGAGATGGCTTCTGCAAGGCCCTCGTCCAGCTCCTTCATCTGTGTGACCAGGCCAAACCTTGCCAACACCAAGTCGCAGTACATTTCCACTATCTCCATAGCTTCCACCATGTAATCCTCTCTGAAACATCATCATTTATTAATGTCTTTCATTTTCAGAAGAAAGTATCATAAAATAGAACTTTATGCAAGTCCTCAGATATCAGGAAGGTATTTAAAAGCTAATTAGTCAATAGCAAGATCCTGTAGTACCCATTTTCCTATACACTACTATTTATGAAATGTTAATACAAGAACAACTTTCAAGTTAATGAAACAAAGGCAATCATTTGCTTGAATGTATTTTTTTAAATAAATAAATTGGATAGAAAGACAATATGATATTGATGAGAATATGACAATATTACTTGTGATGCAGGACTTGGAAAGTTTTCAATCTGAAATAGTTTGATTCAAGTACCTTAACTTTGTGATAAGGTATAGGTATGTAATGTTGTCTTTGTGAACAAAGACAAATTAATATTTCAGACATTTGTGGGGGTTTTGAACTTTAATAAGAATCGAAAAATATAATCTACTACTCAATTCAAACAGACCCAGCCTATTATGCCATGACGCAATGCTATAAAAGTAATCAGTTCTTCCCCAAGGCCAGGTTTGTTTGCAAGGATTTACAACATTTCTACAAGAAATCTTATGAGCTTACCTAATGATGTGCTCCACACGGATCTTAGCCCTCTCACTTTTACCAGCAGCGATGTATTCAGCTATTTCCTTCCTAGCTTTTTGTGCCAATTCCGTTTTCTTCTTCTCCAACAACTTGAGCCTGTTTATCGCTAGCCGCAAGTGAGTTTTGAGCTTAGTGTAGTTCGGATTTGTGGAAAACATCTTGGAAACTTAATTTACAATTATTTATCAAACGGACAGGATTACGAATGAGTAACGCGAGAATTTACTATTTATTGTTTGCATGAATCATCTCAGCTCACTGATCTGATTAAAATCGTTCCAGCACGAATACAAATGACAAATGGTCAATCTATTCTATTTTCCCTTTGACAGCAGGATAGTTGAGGATAGCATACGGTAATGTACCCTAGTACGAAGGAGACAGTGATTGATATACTCATGCTCAAAATAAAATTATGTAGAAAAGTAATGCGTCAAGTGTCAAATAAGTAAACGTTTTGTTCTTGCTTTGAAAAAGTTACTACTTGTGTTTCTTGTGTACTAAACAATAATGCGTTTCTCAATTTTATTCCGGATTTAGGTCGTGGCGCGGATTTTATGAAATTTCCGTAGTATAAAACAGACTGTTGCATGCTTGCCAAGGTTTTGTCAACATCCCAAGAGAACTACCTTCTTAGCGTACATTTTAACGTGAATGCTAGCTCCTATGTTTTACACATCCACATCGATCTATTGAAGTAACAGGGGCCCGATTCTCCTAATTTTACTTAAGTGACCTTCGATTGACGTTCGACTCGATTCGACTGAGATCCAATCCCGACTCGATTACTATTGAAGCGTATGTGGCATTCCGCTATTTTTTCTTTGAAATAAACGTTTTCATCCTTTTCTGTCATTCAACAATGAATCATTTTGTCTGCAAATGATTTACGATTGCAAAATGATTGTACAGCAAACTACCGTATAGACCAAAATCATCAAAATAGCAGACCAATCGCACACCAATCAAATGTCAATCGAATACGATTGGTCTTTTATTAGTAGCAGAATGCCCGATATGGTTAAAACTGCTATTACGATCATATTGCGATTCGATTTCTATTCGATTTTGACATTATTAACTTAAGAGAATCGGGGCCCTGATCGAGGTCTGTACACAAGGAAGAACTTAAGAGGAGTAGCGGTAGCGCATGAGCCTGGACGCACACATTCGGTGTCCTGATCAGGAATTCAGATTTGGGATTCTCTGACACTGGCGCACACGTTCCGGTTCTAATTATTTGAACGCACGGAGAAGATTCGGAAACGAATGTCAGATTTTTTTCCGTTCGGAAAAAGTAAGAAAGTGTGCGCTCTTGTGAACATTTTGTACGAAAAAAAGAGCATTTCGGTTACCGAATTTGAATTCCTGATCAGGAATCCGAATGTGTGCGCCCAGGCTGAGAGGGTATGTATGGGCAGTACTTACCTAAGGAATTAGATAATAAAGTATACAGGAAAATAACATAAAGAGAGTACCTATATGGGGCAGTACAAAGGGGAGTAGATAATCGATGTACATAGGGAGTACCTTTAAATTAACAGTGTGTTGTTTCACAATACTTTATCGTAGGTACAGGTACGTACCTATATAAGTTATAAACTTAAACTTATAACGGTGTTGGAGGATCACGTGAGCGAAAATACTATCGGGGACGCTCATGCTTGACCACTACTAGGTTCCTTTTTTTAACGATAGCTACCTCTAATGAGGTCTGAATTCTGTTGATTTCGTAAAAACTCCCGTGCACGGAGAGCATATTGAGTCTGTCGTCCCGACCCTGATCTCTTTCCGGTCGTCTCAAACTGCCATTTGGGCTATAATGGTGAGAAAGAGAGAGAGCACCAATTGAATAGGTACTACGATTTTTACTTATGGCTCGTTTATATCTTATTTCACTCCCTTCTCTAATTCATGTGCTTAACATTGTCTAATTTAACAATGTTTAGGCACATGTGACCGCTCATGTACTTGGGAAGTCCTTGTGGATGACGGGTTTGCCGTGATCTCTATTATGAAAGACTTGCTCATGTTGTTTTAGGTTTAGCAAGTTTTATTTTTACATAAGGATTTTCAAACTATAAAACAACATTATTTACAAAAATTAACATTTTATTTCGTTTCTTACACAATCATAAACATAATATTAAGTTTGTAGCTACGTGAGCAGCTGTCCAATATCTAATACTACACTTAGAATAATACAGTAAGTCAACATTCGATACATTTGATTAGTAAAAAATCTTATTACATAGATTTTAACCATCCGAATTAGTTACGTTTTTTGAACTAGGACAGATAGACCAACTTATATTTTAATTACTGTATATTTGATATTCATAACAGGCATTATCTATGATCAATGGTAACAATTCCGTAACAAAAATATTTCAATCTTTTGTTGTCCAAAATTTGTGTAATTTTTTAGGCATTGCCCTTACTTAGTCTATTCATGTACATAGAGTTGACTTTGAATATTAACGCCATATATAAAATAAGTACATCACGAAATAGGATAGCACAATATTTCACACTTACGACAGGTAAGTACAAAGTGATAATTAGGTAGTAGGCACCTAAAGATAGTGACTACGATACATAGAATCGTTAGTAAAATTGGGCAAATTAGGAACAACGCGGACATAAGAATAAGCTGAGCTGAGACGTTGCTACCCATTTTCAACGCACATATAAATTTTTGGCACACACAATTGGCTGCATTTGGGGAATCTGCCAGATCCCCATGCTTTAGTTATTGTATAAAAAATCATTAATGTGGAATTAAACGCGACCATATTCAACAACGGTTTGCGGGCATCAATCTATACTATTATGGTATTAGAATGCTGAAAAGCGTGTTTGCTTGAACTCTTGAACATGCCAATCTCAGTAAGTGTTCTTTCATTGAGATAGAGTATTTATCGAGGAATGCTATAGGCGTTTTTTCATCCCAATACCCGAAGTGGATCCCACGGGACGCCAATGGGACCGCTAGTAGAAGCTATTTAAAAATAAATAGATAATATAATAACTATCCTTCTACTTTCAAACCGCCAATATGATAAATTAGACATTATCTTCGTAACAAATTCCAATTAATTTGTCGAGTGAATTTGCTCACAATACTAAGTAAGTACAATGAATTAGATTTTTCGAAATACTGTTTGTAAGCCGTGCAGGCGTTAAAATATATACATTAATTTATTTTTAATACATAACAATTTCATTGTGAATGTGAATTGACATTAATACTTAGGTATAATATGCTTATAACACGAATACATCAATGAAATAACAGTGCAAAGTAACATTTAAATACTTATACAGGTATAGAATAATTAAATCTAACATTAAGTACTTATCTAAATCAGATCATGATATCGTAATATAATACATATTATTTACTCCCGTGAAAGTAGAAAAACAACATCTATGTAAAGTAACTCAACATGCAAGCTAAGCTCGTTAAGATCTTATATTGTCCCATGTGAATATTTATGTGATAATTATTGTCACATCGATCATTCCTACAAATTGATTTTTACACGATAAAAGTGACGAGTATTTACAAAGACAAAACTACTACAGTAAATAAATGGAAATAGCGTTGTAAATAAAATTGTAAAAAAAATACTGACTTAGTAAAAAAATACTTCCAAACTTGCCTTAATTATAAGTCTATATTAGTTCTAACATTCAGTCATTTTCGGAAAATTTATTATTACTCGTATCACTAGACTTCTTAACAATTTTACTGTGACAATTCTCGAAGTCATCATGTAAAACGACTGTGGTAGCACTAGCATTAGAAGGACTGCGAGAGAGAGTGAGATTCGTTCGATTGCTATCAGCGAGGTGTTCTAGTTCGTGGCTCTCTAAATTGGGGACCCCTGAACAAACAGAGCTAACTCGGGATACTGACTTCCTTTCTTCCGTAGGGGTATCTTTTAAAGAATTAGGCCCAACTAAATGGAATAAGGAGCATAAGAAAAATGTTGCATACGTCCAACTGACAACCATTATCAGAGCCAAAAACGAACCTATTTGAGAATACGGTAAGAGATTCGAGCGCAATAAAAATATACCAGCAAATCCAGTCGTCAATGCGGCAGCAGCTGTTGGGCCAGAAGATGATGTCAACGCACATTTGACTCTAGCCGACTTTGGACCGTTAGCACTAGCAAACGTAAGTGCGTAGTGGAGGTTGAAATCCACAGCTAATCCTGCTGACGTAGATATTGCTACACTTTCTAAAATATTGAGCTTCCAACCATTTAATACTAATATAGCTATAGTTACAGTTGCTGAAAAAATCATGGCTGCTAAAGCAGATGCACTAATGATGAGGCTTAAAGTTGCCGGCACCAGAACTATGAACCCTAAAGTAGCCGACAGGATTAAAGCTATCACAGTTCCACTAGCTAATGTTTTCTGAAGGTCATAAAATTGGAAATCTGACAGAAACCACCCGCACTGCATTCCTGATGGCGCAGCTTTTAATTCATGCTGTGTCCAATTTTCTACTTGTTGATAAAAATTATCCGTTTCCGAATATGACAAAGAATAGGGCACAACACTCTCAAATTCTACTACCATTGCAGAGACTGTTGGGGGACTAGCACTTCTAAGAAATTTAGGTCCCGCCACACCAGGCATAAATATTTCGCGAGGGGTTTGATATAGGGACTCTATGGCTTTTATAATACAGAAATCGAATACTTCTTTTTTATACGGAAATTTTGATGTTTCACAGCATGGGGTCTTATTTATTTTGGCGATATGATCAATACACTTTCTACTCATGTACATTTTAAAACTTTCAATGAAACAGTTTGGGAGCAAGGGTCCTAAGGTTTGTTGAAAAAATGGTTGTGCTTTAATTCTACTACAAAATCCTGATAACCACAATTGAGAGTCAGGATCGGAAATGGAAAATTTTTCTTCAAATTCCAGGTGACCTTTTGAAGCTGGATTCATGTGGTTACCATTATCTATAGCTTTTACCCCCCAAACCCACCTAAGAGGCATTTTACTACCTGTACCTATATCCTTACCAAATCTTTCAAATAGGAACTTACTACTGTAGATCATGTCATATTGTTCAAAAGGATGGGAGGTTTGAAAAAGTTGAAACTGTTTTGTGTCTGGCAATTGAAGGCCAGGAAAGTAGAAAACTATGACAATACTGCACATCCCTATAGCACCCAACACTATAACAAACATTATGTACAATCTTGTGATACATGTTATAATAAATCTATTCAACATCGCTTTGATATCTTCGCAAAAGCCATTAATACTTTTATGAAATACTTCTAAAAACTTTCTTCGATTTGTACACAATTTAACATCTACAATAAATACTGATGCAGGTAATAAACTTATCATCAGAATAAAGTTGACTAGAACTGCTGTACCAGCAAAGACACTAAAGCAGTTTATAGCAGGAATATAGCTCACCCAGGAGGCAAGAAATGCAACTGCGGTAGTCACAGTTGTAACACTCATAGTCGTTATGGAGTGCTTCATGGTCTCCACAAGTATTTGCATTAGTATAGTCTCGCCTGCACTGGACACATTCTTTATGTCACTCAGACCATTATCCTGACAAACAACATTGTCACGGATGAGTTGCTTGCTCACCATTTTCCACACTTTGACATAAAGAAATGCATCATCTGCTCCAATACCTATCACAACAACTATTACTAATAAATTCATAAAGGGAAAAAATTCCAAATTGAACACATAGATATACAAGAAGTATGCTATCCCAATTGAATATGTTATACCTATGAACAACAGCAAAGTGAGAATAATGGATTTTGTATAGACCCACACACAGATAAATACAAAAATACCACCTAACCCTATTAGCCACGTATCTTGTATTACCCATAAGTCAAAAAGTGCATTCTTCAGTCCAAAATCCATAGCGGGTATAACAAGTGTTTCATATGATAAATTGGAATTTTGTAATAGTTCATAATACGGTAATACTGTGCTACTGCTAGGTAATGGCAAAAAGACCATTACATTCTTTACAAATGTCTGTGAGAGATCAGAAGGAGAAAATGCTTGCGAGTCTATTAAATAAAATAATAAATTATATATGGCATCATACTGGGAACAATACTTGGGGACTTTACACCTATCTAAATCACAAGAGGCCATTAATGAAAAATTATGAAAGTAACCTGCACATTTCTTCAAAATAGTAACAGTGCTGCTAACATCTTCTTTATTTAAATTTTCACAGGAAGTCTTCCCAGAGATTAAAGCTATGTAATTTGGTACACTCCACACTGGACAGCAGAGCTCTTCAGAATGTAGATCCCTTTGGCACATTTTATAATATTCATCTTCACCAATCTGTACGAGCATGGATTGTAATTTACACATTCTTTGCACATTTTCAAATGTTAGCAAAGATGTGTTGTCAGTATTTGTTATGACTAGATGAGCATAATCTGATATGGGCGGCCCACAGGTCCCCGATGCATAGTTGTGCGTTATAGGTTTGTCAGGCTTACGCTGCATTTCTTTTATAGAAACCCACTGCTTTCTAGTGTGGTCTTTAAGAACCTTTGTGTTATCATCTTCAAATGTCTTGTTTGTGCCAAAGCCCCAATGGACATGGCCATTAGATATGTTAGGGTCTGAGGGCAAATAATTCTTTTCAAAGTTGGTGTCATTGTAATGAACTTTTTTCTTTTTGTTTCGCTCTTTCTTTTTGTTGCGCCCACGTCCTGATCTAGGTTTGTCCTGGTGTGTTCTGTTGTAGTATGTTTGGTTCATACGTATTTGATCCTCGATTTCTTTAGGATTGACTGCGAGCCTTCGAGACGGTCTTGTTTCATCAATGAGGTTTTCCCATGCAATGAAACGATGCGCGAGGGTTGTTCCGCGCGTTTCAAAGCCCACTATGGGATCAGAGAATGATGGTAGCTCATGACATACTAATGGGATGACAGTGAGGATAGTCGAGATCCCAGTTACAGTGAAAAGGGCAAGGTAAGAGTGGCGGACGATAAACCTGGCGTAAGCTGACAACATCTTTATGTAATGACTTAACAGACCTCATAGTTATTTCACTGAACCATCTTCCCACAACAGCATAACACATACCCAACTTAGTTAAGCTAAATTAAATGCACTAAAAAGGGATTACATTTTGCAAAACAACTACACAACACATTAGAAAAATTTTGGAAGGATTAAAGTCGACCCCTACACAAAATATGTACACAATTTCAATAAATAAAGTACCACACGCCACAGAATATAAAAACATTTGGCAAACAATGACATAATGTCAAAAAGGGTAATGTCACGGCCTTACCCTCCGCTACCTCCTTCCTCTCCTCTCCTCTCGACTCTCCTAATCCTTATCAAACCCTCAGACTAGGTTCCTAATCTGACCATGAAATTATAATGTAAATAAATAGTACCTATGAAAAAAGAACCTATGAAGAATTTTAATATCTTCTCTGTTAAGACAATAATTGTTTTTTTTTTGTTTTAATCATCATTGTGCTTACTTTAAAATCAGTATTCTCATGAATTTTTATTTAATGGAGTTTTTGCTAGGTACATTAAAATTTGTCGATACCGAAGTAATTTAAAAGGATAATATTATAATTTGGAAAATAAGCTATAAATTCGATATTTTATTAACCCTAAATAACTTTGATTCAGTATGAGGTATAATATAAAAATACATGTAAATCATAGACTAAACGCATGATTGATTGATGATGGACATTTTGTAGTGCAAATTACTTTCCATATTAAAATATTTATTTCTGGAAATATTCATTACCATTTTTATCATCTAGAATTGCCTAATATTAATTAGATCCTAATTTGAAATATTCGCAATCAGAAACCTTACTTGAAGATTTTTCCACATGGGCCAATTATAGTAAGCGAAGACTTTGAGTACTTTTATGTAATGAATATAAAATCTGACTTATGTAATTAACAAGTTACTACTACTAACTTTTTGATAGTTCGATAGTCAGTATTTATTAATATATTAAAA
Organism: Helicoverpa armigera; assembly: GCF_030705265.1. Lineage (NCBI taxonomy): Eukaryota > Metazoa > Arthropoda > Insecta > Lepidoptera > Noctuidae > Helicoverpa > Helicoverpa armigera. The sequence continues at coordinate 9,949,185 of NC_087123.1, read as the reverse complement.
GCTGATAGATGGACTCTACTTTCTGGTAACCTAATCAAGGTGTAAGTTTTTTAAGTTTCAAATATAAAGTACGAGGAATAGTGCATATGTATTACAGAATGTTTACAAAATTAAATGTTAACAAAACCTCGATATTTATTCCTTGGCTCGGTAATCTTAAATTTTTTCTGTTAGCTGGCAGCACAGAGTCACAAGAAGGAACTAAATTTTAACAAATTTTTGGTATTGCAACCCTTTTATTGTCTATGACAACTTGTGATCACAAGACCTCTTGCTTTTGAGTTTTCTGTCAAGGCAAAAATTGGGCGAAAAAAGGCCGTCCCTTTCGGGAATATCGGGTAATTCAGCTCCAATTTGCTAAAAAAACCATCCAAGATGAGGTACTTCCTAACTTACCTGTTCGCGCTGCTGCTGGTGCTCGTGATTCCGACATTTGCTATGTTCTATCTTCTCCAAGGAAAGGGTGAGCAAATAAGCCTCGGATGGTTCCTGGAGCATACGTCCCCCTACATGTGGGGTACGTTGGGAATTGCGTTCTCCGTGGCCCTGTCTGTCGTGGGCGCAGCTATGGGCATCCACACGACCGGAGTGAGCATAGTCGGAGGAGGTGTCAAAGCGCCCAGAATCAAGACCAAGAACTTGATCTCCGTCATCTTCTGCGAAGCCGTCGCGATCTACGGGTTGATCACTGCCATCGTGTTGTCTGGAATGCTGGAACGGTACACAGAGCCCCTGACTGACATGAACATCAAGCAACAGAACTGGATGGCTGGTTATGTGATGTTCGGTGCTGGCGCCGCCGTGGGCCTCGTCAACTTGTTCTGTGGTATTGCTGTGGGTATCGTCGGCTCCGGTGCTGCCTTGGCTGATGCAGCTAATGCTGCCTTGTTCGTAAAGATCCTAATTGTAGAGATTTTCGGATCAGCCATTGGTCTCTTCGGTCTTATTGTTGGTATCTACATGACGTCAAAGTGCAAAATGGGCAACCAGTAATTTAAGAATAAAATAAAACTTGAATCTAAGTGTAAGTATAATATTTGCATTTAAATATTTTAAGTTTGTAATTCTCTGTAGCTTTGACCATGATTCATGATGTTCAATCAATAATTTCCTATCTTAGTTGTATACAACTTCTGTGTATGATCTATTTTGTATCATCTAGGTGTGATACCTAAATTGACAAGTTTTATTAACCTTTTCCCAATTATTTATTTCAAATTGTGGTAAATTTCATGAATTTCACTATTATTATATCAAAAATGTATTCATAGACTTGAATCAGTGATGGTAATTCCACTATTCAGCATATTTCTTACTACTTTATGTAATTATGGTGACTCCATATAAAAGATTGAAATAGTTTATTATGTAGGTCACATGATTTTGAAAGAGTGGAAATCTAAACATTAGTTACAGCATGATTTAGTCACTTGACATTATTTGTATACACAATTATTATTTTCCTTAAGCTATTGTATTCCCTCAATTAATAGATTATCTTTTAAAATAATTATTAGCACTTTGAATATTTGTATTTGTTATTAAATATATTTGAGATAATAATGTGAGTTTTTATTTTTATTTTCAGTGTAAAACAGCACTGGATGTGTTACCAGCCTTGACCTACCTTAACAACCAGAGTGTCCAGTGCTCAATACTTATTAATCACCGAAGAAGCTTCAAGTAATATAATTGCAGTGTTGAACTTGTGTATTTCCTGCCTATTCTCTGTTGATGTGTTTATATAATGTAAATTATTTTTTAATCTTAATGATCAATAAAATATCTGGTCTTAGCACTTCACATCTTAGTATCTTAAAGTAATATAAAATTTTTGATGTTATAATAACTGTATGTACTATAAATTGACTTTAATTGTTGTTGCATATAATAAGGCATTTGTGCTAAGATTACAGATATTTGAACTGAGGTTTGGATTGTATTGCAGTATTTTATTGACAACTATATAGTTCCCGGTCGAGATTGTGTTTGTATTGAACCATAACAGTGTCCTCATTTGAAATGACTAGGTGCACATTACTTTTAGAGTTTCCGTGGCCTAATGTAAAGCTCTGGCTTGATATAACAACAGTATATACCTAGTCATTAATAAGGCTTATACATTCCATTAAACCTTGTTTCAAGTTTTGTAAAAGCTTTGATTGGTCAGTCTGTAACCCATGTTTATACATAGTAATAAAAGATAATGTACATAAATTTCGTATTTGGTGTGATATGTTATTTTCCATTAGACACGGTTGTAGTACATGAGTGATGTTGATGACATTGTACGGAGCCATCGGCAGAACTTTATATTGACTTATTGTGAAGCACAACATTTTACACAGAAATGAAATCTTTAATGATAGCTTAATATAACCTATCATGAAATATATTTTACATATTTGTAAATGCTGCCTGTGTCTGCTAGGAAAATATCTAAATTGTTAATGTTCTCTGGTATCGATAAAGCACTGTTTCCCTTTTAAATTATATAAAAATCAAATTATTGTAACTCCCAATTGTAAATATTAGTTTGCTTACCTTACTAATTTATTGTACGTACTTGTAAATTCATCTGCATAAACTTAACTATAGGAGTTGTTGAGGAGTTGATTTATTGCCACACATTGTTGGTATTTGGTATATCAATCGAGAATCAACACTGGCTCTTAGCTCAGTGTTCACATTTCGGAACAAAACGAACGAGAAAGTATTATATCAGTCTTTAAAACAGTTTACTGATGTAATTCTAAGTAAAATATATTTTATTTGTGCAAATGTAGATATTATGTATGTTGATGAATAAATAGATAAAAAGTTGTATTAATTTTATTTATTTCTAGTTTTATAAGACCACAATATTCGCTTGACAGTTCCATTAAATATTGGTGTGATCTTAATTATAGTAATTTGTGGCTAGGTTGATAGAAATGCCTGATTTCGAATTGAGAAGCAAATTAGTCAACCTGGATTATTTGGTTGCTATACTTTCACAAAAAAACTTTTGAACCGATTGAGATGGAATGATCTGAACAGAGTTGCATGTAGTTTCCTCGATGATTTTGAGACCATCTAGTTATTAGGAGAATGATGATAATTATTAATTAATTAGCAACCACCGATTTTTCATAAGATATTGGTAAGGAACCACATAACTAGTGAGCAGTCTAATCAATTCTGATATTGATTTTGGCATTATCACACAGGCGCGTGAGTTGCGCGGTGGCGCTTAGGACCGTTTTAGATTGTGTCTGATAAAACACTGACATGCGTGTGTAAGATTTATTACGTTACGTATTAACGTTTTGTTCAAAGTTATCTCAGAAATTATTATTTTTTAAATTATTTCACGCGTGTACCTACCTATGTATGAGAGACCCCTAATAAGTACTTACCTACTTATATTTTCTTCCACAAAAGTCTAGTCGTTAAGTTCTAAGACCTATCTACATAGTATAATCACAGATTACTTAATAGGTATAATGCCGAAGTAGGTAGGAAATTGTAAATTAAACAACACTGGGTAGCAATAAAATATTTTATTTTATTTATAAAACAATTCAAATGTTTGTACCACTATATAAATATTGCCAGTAAAAGTACATAGAAAATGGTGAAAAAGATACGTAATATCACAAAATGGAATGTAAGATATAAAAATAAGCCGAAAGGTTCCTAAAAGTGGCAAACGCAATTTAATCAAAGCAGTGTCAAACTGCTTCGGTAGGTAAGTTCACAATATGTTTAGGTAAATACCTAAGAGATACATTACATAAATTTGAGCAATAGGTATAAACGGACAACCTGGGTAAGTAGGTAGGTAGGTATAAGTATCCTGGATTTGTTGAAATCAGAAACATGAAATCTGATGAGTCTATTATTCAAAATTCTAAAGATTTGAGAATGTACGTAAATAAGATTAAATAAATATTACATTAGACAAATACATACACAATTAAAACATACATAGTGGATATAATGCCACTTTAACAATAATTTGGGTCATGTCAAAACGCCTTGAGTAATTAAATAGCAAATAGCAGCAGTTTTGAGAAAGTCGCAATCAACTTTGTTCATATTCATAGTGCATTCTACGAACTCATTAAATATTAATTATGGCAATCTGACACTAGAGAATATCTAAATAAAGCTTTTACTTAATATTCCTCTATTGTAGTCCCTAATTTAACTACTAAAAGTGTAAAAATCTATTATTTACAAAATAGGTGGACTCTTCGTTAAAACGCTAGAAATGCACACAACACACTATTTACATAATCAATTTATGGTTCATAAGAAATCATCGTTTTAATAAAAACATAATAACAAACCAACACTTTGAAAAACAGGTTCAGGATTATTCTGCGCTTCCCAAAAGTATTTCTTTTTCTTACGTAGATACAGTTATAAAACCTCTTTCACACCAAACAAGTCAAAAAAAAAACATTCACAATATTACAAACATTACCTAACTTTACTAAACTTATTCCTACGATGTTTACAAACGATAGTTTTGGTTTCTTATATAAAAATAAAAAGTAATTCATATTTTGCACTAAAGTATATTTGGAGTGCATTTACCGAATTAAATTACAAAAAGTATTTTCTATTCCTTTAGTGTTGAAGTTAATTTTGAACACTAAACACAAAGAACTTCTTTTTAGGCTCAAGAACAAGTTTCAAAAGAATTGGGAAATTACTAAGTGGAAGATAAATCGGTAAACGTCTACTCGTAAGCTAACTTAACTATTTACATGACTGACTTTGGATGTCATTCTTACTTCAATAAACATGCATTAGGCAGATCTGCACTATACCAACGCACACTTAAATAAATTCTTTATAATTTTTGCTACATTGAGTGTATGAATTAAGATTCCTACATTATTATGTACACGTCTATATCGATAGAGGTATGTGTTCTTATATATTGTGTCCATTTATTGAGTATTTTTTTTCATACACCAATTGGGATATCAGAATATCGTCGACATATAAGTTTAAATCTAAGAGCAGACTTTCAAACGCTAAACCCGATAAAAAATGAGTATTCAAAACATTTAATTCTAACTTCAGTTCCACTATAGTTACTATTTAAAGCATAGACATAAATTCAAAAATAAATACTCGTTACTCTACACTATGGCAGTGGGTACTGATTTAACGACAGTCTTTGCGTAAATTAATGCTAATTTATACCGTTACTAAGAAGTTTAAAATTAAATTAATAACTAATTGAGATTCATTGGAAATCTTGTACTATTTAGCGTTGTTATACTCTCGTCTCAGCATCGTCTTCAGTAGTAGATTTCCTGTAATGATTTGGAGATATGAAAATGAACAATTTTTGCTTAATATTGTGTGATGTCAACAAATTGATCAAAAATATAAAAATCCTAGTAATTTAATGACATTTTAACAGCATGCAAGACATAATTTAATTAAAAATCTAAGCACAACAAATTTGACAATGTTTAAAAAATCTTTTACCTACTTTTTAAGATATCTTCAAAAAAGACTAAGTAAAAGATTTTTCAGCAGTTTCACTTAAATTAATGTCATGACCATGTTTTGAACATGAGATACCGACCTCTGGTTTAATTATTTTATTTAAGAAAAGAGCTTAAACATGGTCAGGACTATGAATAAAGTCATCAATTTACCTCTTCCCTAAATGGTTGAAGATGATTGCGGCAACACCACCGGGTTAGCAAAGCAAAAGATGATTACAATGAGTGTTTCTCATACAACCGCCACCATCTATTGACAATGTTATCATTATGGCTGGATTTATTGATCAAATAATAAGTAAAAGAATAAAAAACCCTTTTCAGAAATAATGTTTAGTTGTTTTTTTTTATAATATGGCAACATAAGCAGATGTTGATGTCGTTGGTAAATGTTGTTTAAGAAGTAAGTAGACAGCATTAGACTTCTGAAAATGTTTTTTGCTCGGAATTCTGTATAGTTTTTTTTTTTTATATTTCAGAAAACAAACCTCAAAAAGTCTCAGTAGGTAAACTGTAAAAAAATTGGTAGTTGAACCTATTGAATACTTCCGTCATACGTAGATTTTTTCAGAATAGAGATAGATTAATGTACAGAATTCCGCCTCCAAAAATAAAATGAAACATTTTACATGCAAACATGATCGTGCAATAAAGTTGGTTTCACACTTACTCGCTCGTCTCCCCCATACTCGCTAGTGGCGCCCCCATCTGCTGTTGATTCTCAGCTAGGAGGAAACAAATCAGTATGTAAGTACGTATGGAGACAAACCTTCATAAAAAATATAAGGAAAATAATATAAAAAATATACTGGTCTATTACTCTAGTCTAGTCTATAGTCTAGTGGTCTATTACAAATACGACTGCGAAAAATCTACACTTAAGGTAGAATTCCGTGGGTAGCGGCTGACGCAGCCGCGCGCGGCCTACGACAGTCGTCGGCCGCGCGCGACAGTAGTCAACCTATGAAAATGTATGGCGCCGCTGCCGAGGTCCGCGACAGTCGCGCGCGGCCGACGAATTTCGTAAGCCGCGCGCAGCATTGTCTTGAAATTAGTCGATTTTGTTCGTCCGTTCCCTCTAGTCGAAGTGCTAATTGATATCCTTGAAGAAGAAGAGGATGACGTGTTGCTGTGGCTGTATTATGAAAATAGATTACCAATCTACCCTATCTTTAAAAAGTAGAAATGATGAAGGATACTACCAAATACTGATTCAAAAGCATTTGTATTGTAATGAAAACAAAAGGTAGTTTTGCCGACTAAATAAAAAACAATTCAATTCTGGTTTTACTAAAATTCTATAGATGTTATTAAGCGCTAGACCATGTTGAGATGCATACGGCCGCGCGCGGCTCACGAAATTCGTCGGCCGCGCGCGACTGTCGCTGACCTCGGCAACGGCGCCATACATTTTCATAGGTTGACTATTGTCGCGCGCGGCCGACGACTGTCGTAAGCCGCGCGCGGCTGTCGTAGCCGCTATCCACGGAATTCTACCTTTAAGTTACATAAAGCCAAGAACATGTTATGTGAAGTGACAAAAAAAAATGGTCCTCACAAAACCTCGACCAAAATCTGGCAATGTACCTAATGTTGCCAGATTTTCTTCGCGGTAAACCCAAATAAATGTCAATATTGTGTGGAGTGTTCGTGGCTGTAAAATTACCTGGATGTGCCATCTCACTACTACGGACTGGCGGTGGCTGGCTGATCCCACGCAAGTGAGCGTGGTCTTCCTCAGCTAAAGCAAGCAAAATAATAACGTCAAAAGCGGATCACTCTCAAACACTAGGGAAGCTTGGTGGAACAAATAACACGAAAAAAAAATTTAAAGAAAGCACACACAAAATATAAATAACAAACATAGAACTGTGTTTTATACTGGATTACATAAGGGAGTAGATATGGGGAGCCTATGACGGAACATATTGGGGATATACGTAAGAGAGTAGATAGGAGGAGTATATGAGTGGAGGAAGTATATAAAAAAGAAAAAAAGTTTGACTTTCTTAAACATAATTATTAGGTACAGGTTCTATTGTGACACATCAAAGTACAAAACTGAAAAATAAGACACAATTCACATACCTGTATAAGGGAACAAATATTTATCATGATGCTTATCTGATCCCTCCGACATCCTATCATTATAGTCTCCGTAATGGCTGTCTATCTTCCTTTGATAGTCATTCTTCAACATGGTGGCTATGCCTGAATCTCTGAAATCTCTGGGCGGGTAGCCATCATGTTCTCTGGTAGAGACCCCAGAGTCTCTGAAGTCTCTAGACCCGTAGACATTGGAGTCTGAGTTTAGGTATTTAGTTGGGCTGTACCCGTAGTCTGATGTTCGTGAAGGGAGGTAGGTTTTGGACCCGTAAGGGTTGCCGGGCAGTCGGTACATGGTGGGGGATATCGGGTAGTTAGGGTCGTATGGCATTTGTTTCTCTGTGTCCGTTGGGAGAACTCCGTACATTAGTTCGTCTTCCATTACGCCGTATCTGAAAATATTGGGAGCGGTCAAGACGGTTACTTTCTAGTCTTTAATTTAAGACTATAAGAATATACCTAAGCTTATATTCTCAGTCACATTTATTTTTTCTGATTTCTTTGCATTTGTGGCTAAGGTCCAATATTTTATCAAAGTTCGAAACTGCGGAACCCATGTTAATAGGTAGTAATTAATTTGCGAGCAGTTTTGACGACCCGGATTCCAGATCCCATTTCAATGCACTCTTAAGAGACCTACACTGCAAAGACCTATATCCTATCTTGACCATTTTTATATATACAAAACTTACCTATTATCAAGCGGCAGTCTAGACGCATCAACACTAGCCACATACGTATCATGCACATTCTCCAATATAGAAGGCTTCATCCGATGCCTGCTGAGCTGGTACACGTCAGAAGTTAGGTCAGGGTTGGGAAGAGGGTTGGGGGAGGGAGACGCCATCCCTGTGTTGAGCCCCTCGTTGTCTGAACCGGTCTCTTGAGACCAGCGGCCCATTTCTGGACGGTTTGGTTCTGGTGGAAAATTGAGCTGGTTAAACTCCTCATCTATGTAGACGACTTTACAGTAATTTGGCAAAAAATTAAAACATTATTGCATTGTGTTTGTGGTGGTTGTCATACCTTCCCTAATGTGTGAAGGCCATCTTGGTTGCATAGCAAGTGGTGCCCCTTCAGTTATATTCGGCAGGTAACTCGCAGCACTACCGCTTGTTGCTCGATCCCCTACAAAAGTATTAAATTAGAGTAAACAAAACAAATGAAGACCACGGCATTTTTCGACACATTATTTCTTGAACGGATACTAAAACAGACTTGTAGTGATCCCCTGTATTCAAAGTTTTACTAAGTGGAGAGCCAATATGTGATCAAACGGTCAGACCTATTTTGAATAAGTCTATTTCAAGACTGAGAATGTTTTCTACTACAGGGCCAAAGAAGAGTCGTAGTGAGAAATGAATTTGAGGGAGTTCACAGGCGTTTGGATGGTTGCTCAGAATCTTTGGGGTATCCTATCCTGTAGTAGATCTTATTTGTGATGATAAAGCAATACTAACTGTTAGCAGAAGGCGGGTGACTGGACCGTCTAGTGCTGGTCTCGTCATCATCAGACGAGTGGCTGGAGGCGAGGTCGAGGCTTCTCGCACTCGCGTCACTGTCACTGTCGGTGGCTTCTGTAGCTTCTTCACCAGTCTCCCCTGTGGTTTCACCGTCGGTGGCTGTTTTACGACGGCGACGACCTTCGTCTGAGGAATGGATGGATTTGAGGTGTTTTGGAGATCATGAAATGTCAAATCCACATTATCAATATTTTAAGGCTCCATATAGTGACTGTTCTTTACATTCCTAATATCAATAGCTCAAATATGTGTTAATAAAAGTCTCCAAAAACGAATTACGTTGATTTTCCACTGGTTTCGATCCAGAGCAGTAAGTTCCAAAATATGGTCATTTCTATACACCCCTATTTTGCTCCGTCAGAATAAGTAAATGTTTTGAGTTCAAATACTGGATAGTGATAGTCACTGTAATAAAGTTCTGAAGAATAGAAGCTTACCGTCTTTTCTAGTATGAAGAGAAGAGTCAAATCCTCTCAGGTATGCTGGCATATCACTTGCGCTTGTATTGTAGTTGGACGTGGATGTGCTCGTGTGACGCAATTGACCATCGCTACGACTGTAATTAGTACAAAAATAAATATGGGAAATAATTAAGAAAACTAGGTATTAACTGAATAAATAAGCAAGTTTAAAATATTCAAAAGACCAGATAAAACGTAGGCAGATGCTCCGGCAATCTGGTTGTATCTTTGACCTAATAAAATTATTTACATAGCTAACTCCAGGTGGAAACATACGTAATGTGACAGAACCAGTAGTTATAGTTACAAGAAATATAACTTTGACTTACCTGTAAGGACTAGAACTAGTTTTAGTGGTAGATCTTGAAGTTGTTGAAGATGCGGATATACCAATGTTCCTCATCTGACGTCCTGGTTCTGTGCTACTGTGATATGCTAAGGCAGACCTAGGAAAATACATCGAATTTTAGAATTTAAAATGAAGGTCGTTGGGTTTAAAATACGGTGGTGAATGTGTGCTTCATTTGAGCACAAGTTTGAAAGGTTTTTCGTTGTTTACTTACCTGTTTACTTGTGACAAGTTTTGAGCACTGCTGCTAATTATGACCGATGTGTCGACTAGAGGTACTTTCTTGCCTAGGCATCTTAGTACAGTTCTGTAAAAGAAAGAAGATGTAAGTAACATGTCGATTTTGATATACTGATGACAAAGGTTAGAGGATACATTCTTAGGAAGGTGGGAAATCCTCGAATGGAAACCCACTTTGAATGGAGCAAAAAGTAGTGTCACCATATTTCTCCGGGTCTATAAGAAACACAAAGGGGTCTAGTTCCTCAAGACCCCTTTGTGTTCCAGGGCCGTGAACTTCCGGACAATCCCTCAATAGAGAATCAAGAGAGGACTGTACTGTACCTACCTAGTTGCAGATGATTAATATACTGCAATTTAGGTGGTGGTACTTACCTTCGCAAATTGTCCCTCACTCGCACATTAAAGGCGATGTACCCAAGACTGGCAGCAGCGGCGTGTGCTGCCACGGCAGCTGCCAGCGCTGCACTGAGCGCGTCACGTCGGGTTCCTGCCTCACTGCCCAGGAGTAGGGCACTAGCCCATGCTGCGCAGGCTAGTGGTGTGCATACTAAGCTTACGCCGAGTAGCAATCTGGTAGAATAAAGATGCGGTTATAAATTGTAAAGTTCAAATTGTATAATTTCTTAAATCAATTCAAAAACAATTTTTGGTAGCTCTATGAGTAAATAGCATATTGTCATTTCATAGACACTTCAAATTTTACCGTAAAAGCCGTAAATAAATGAGAAACCATTTATCATGAATTTAGACTGAAAAATTGCAAAAAAGCGTATGTTCAACTGTTGCGTTCTATGCGTCTGAGGATTTTTTTTCAGAAATGATTGGATTGAATGGGGTGAATTAATTTCACCAGTCAATTTTCCCGTAACTAACTTGATCTACTTCATCATCATTATCATCATCATCTCAGCCATAGGACGTCCACTGCTGAACATAGGCCTCCCCCTTTGATCTCCACAGATACCTGTTGGAAGCGACCTGCATCCAGCGTCTTGATCTACTTAATCTTGATAATTTCTAATGCGAATTAAGAATCCATCAGAAAGAGTAAATACTGCAATTTTTCCCCAATCCTCTCACTAATCTTAAAGTTAAGTATTTACACTAGTATCTTTGTTACCGTCAACCTTCATAACCCACTCACCTTAAATTCCCAAACCCGATGATATGGTCTCTGACAGTGAAGGCGGCGCGTGTAGCCCCAGCGAGGAACACGAGCGCGGCGCCCGCGTACACCGCTGAAGGAATCACCACCCACCATACTACCGGCTCGTGGCAGCTCACCCAGCAACTGTGCGTATGGGATTCATTATAATTTGACATCGGACTGTATGGAAAGCTACTTTGGGAAGCATTATTTTGGATGAATCCGAATATTGAAGGTGTAGAACGAAACCCTTAAAATATCATTTTTGTTGTTCATCAAAACCCTTTATTGCAAGAATATTAAATAAATAATCCGCTTAAAATAATACTGAATTTACGTTCATTGATATAATGTTAAGAAGCTGAAAAAGAAGTATGTACATTACACAAGTAAGTATGTAGGTAGGTACATACATGTTGTAGTGCTGACATACCTTCATAATGTGGTACCTACTCACAAGACGCGTTCACATACTGATTCTGGTGATGCTAACAGCTAGCGATAGTCTGACGGTCCCGCGTGGTTACACCAATGGAGAGACTACATTTACTTAGGAACTGTGAACCAGGAACTACCTGGTATGTATGTATGTAATACTCACAATAGAGCATTCCCGTACTGATGCTGGTGGTGGCTGGCAGCCAGCGCCAGCACGACGGCGGGCGCGGCGTAGGCGGCGGCGTGGTGCGCGGCCAGCCCCGCGTGGTTCACGTCGCGCAGCTCGCGCAGCAGCCGCCGCAGCTGCCAGCCGTCGCACGCCGCCCACGCTAGTGCACACACCCACCAGTAGTGGAGGGACATGGCTACTAGCTTGCACGCGAACTGGTTGGAGAGGTGTTGTGTAAGTTTTGAATTTGGAATCTTAGATGCGTTTACACGGTGCATGTAGATGGAGCAAGTTAACATACGCAAATGATCCGTGCGCACGCAACAGAGCACGCGGGTGGGTAGCTTGCTTTGGTACAGGCGCGAGTCGCAAGATCCACAGGTTTTTAACATGCTACTTGCACCGTGTAGACTGACCTGTAGACCCTTTTATTACAACAAACATATTGCTTCATATCGCACTCTTGCCAATAGCTCTGTCTGAATGATCCAGTAGGATTAATACTTAACGAATTTGAGTTTCCTCTACCCGAGGTAAATGGCGAAGTAACAATTATAAATTACACTTAACAACATCGATTATGTGACAAAGACACTTTGGAGTAAGAAATAACAAAAAAACCAAAAAACTATCACTGTCAAGATATCCATTGATCCACTTACCTCATTCTGCACCAGTGAGTTCCTACTCTTCAACGCGATCAGATACAGTAGTTCCGCCATAAACATACAGAACACGAGATGTTTGTGTATGGAGTTGGAGACAGTGGCCGCACCTCCCCGCATCAGGCACAGAGCTGCCCATGTCGCGAACAGTAGCGGTAGGGATATGCTGAACGCTGTGTATGATGTTACTGATTCAAGGAGTGATGGTTCTGGGATGAACTGTGGAGAAAAACATATTATCAAAATTTTACACTATTGTACAACAGAATTTGGCAAAGTAGTCTACATTAATGAAATGAAAAAACAAAATGGCACTTATATAACTTACTTTTATGTTAGGTAGATGTCCGAAAACTTGGATACTAGGGATGGTTACGTTAATAATTCTGCAGCAAAGACGATAACAAAAAAAAGCTTGGAAGAGTAAGTGTGCTTACCTCTATATCAACTTCGTCAACCAGAACAGCAAAGGTGGATAGATGACTGCAGGTACAGTTAATTAAAAGGGGTTCGTTAGAGTACGGCGACCAATCGTAGTCGATCTCTGTGTGACAACCAACGCGAGACCATTCTCCAGACCTAGAAAAATTTAAAACATAATTATCAGTCTCAAGACATGCCAAAAAGTATTTTGAGTTTGGATAAAATATAAACCTTTTAAAGAAATAAGAACTCGAAGAGGAGTATTATTTTGCGTTTTAGGTGGATATGAATATTTATGGACTGATCCAGGAAACTGCAGTATAAAAAGGTCATAAAAATGTTAAAAAATAAGTTTCTAACTCACCCTCTCAAAGTAGACCAATGCACGCACTGTGGATTAGTCCTCGACCCGAACGTCTCCCTATCAATATCAAGCCACATCTGCAATCGTATCGGCCTCTTCAACCTGATCCCACTCAAGCTTTTATACATCAACTTCTTCTTGATACCATCCTTCGTGGTATTCCCACTTTCCATTACCAAAGCCATTACTTTTGGTCCATCATTGCCTTCTAATTTCTCAGCGACGTATAAAGATTCGTTTTCTTGTAAGTCTTCGCTGTTGAATGACTTTTCCTGCTTTTTGAAGGTTGGTTGTATGACTACGGGACCGTGGTTATCGTTGTTTTGGTTTTCGTCGAGTGGCCAAGTGTTTTTGGATTGAGAGTTCGGGTTGATGTGGTTGTTTGACGTTTGGTGGTTGCCTTTGTTTGCGTAGACTATACCTGTGAAAGGCAGTTAAATTATTTTAAAGACATATCTTTATTAAATGCTTTTTACACATTTTTTACTTACAAATAATGCTACCTGAAAGACAGGGATCAATTTGGACCCTCCACTGGTGTATAATGGACTCGTCCCGAAGACGTTTATATTTCGTAACTTACATCCTAACATTTATAGGTAAGACATACCTTCAACATCTTCCATATTGTTCTCCAAAGAGTTATCCTCCTCTCTAGCCTCCTTGCTCCACACATACTCAGGTACAAACAACGCTAGCTGTATGATAGGGGATCCTACAGTGATGTTAACCCCCCACCGCTGTGTGACGGACTCGTCCATTCGGAGCGGCATCAGTTGGGAAGTGTTGCGTGAATATTGTAGGTAGGAGAATACGGCGCGGGATTCGTAGTTCGTGTCTAGGTTTTCTGGAAGAAATTAGGCGTTGTTGTATGGAAAAGGTATTTTTTGTTACCTACAGAGCAACATGTCAATATGTCAAATGAATGTTAAAAACTTATGGTTGAGAAAAGAAATGAAGAACAATTTAATGATTTCAATGTTTTCTACAAACAATTTGAAGACGCAGTTCTTGTTGAGGATAACTTTGGAATGCTTTTGTGCAAATTACACAGAGAAGAATGTAGAAGGGCTGATTAGTGACAGTTTCATATGATCAAATGATGATAAGGTGACAGTTGATACTTTTATAGGTAGACTAAAACTTACGACTTACCTTGAATATTACTATTAGTGATCCCAAGCAGATCCAAAGGCAACAACACCCTCGTATACTTATCGAACTTATTCTTGCTCTTAACATAGTTATTATACTTGGGGAAGGACACTGTAGGACTGGAAGGCTTCCTATGCTTATTGATCTTGCCATTAGCATGGTACACAGGAGTTTGTATGGGAGAATGTATGAAGGATGAGGTGTCTGGTAGAACGACGCGTTCAGTGGTGAAAGAATCGATGTTGTAGCGGTTCAGTTGGGTCGGCTCGAAACCGTAGATTGATTCTGCTGTTACTATGTCTACGCCAATCACTGGAATAAAATAGAAGTTGAATATATTTATCTTTGAAAATGGCTACTTGGGAGCATCAAGAGTTGCAATGTAGAATGAAAAAAAAACATGACGACTTTCTCGTACAAAAAACAAAAGGGCAAAATATGTTCTACAATCAAGACATGCATATTTTACAATTTGTGAAAGATCAGATATTGTGGTTCATAGCGTAGGACTTGATATTGAAGTTTCTTTTAGGAGAGACTCCTAAGGAGGTCCTAAAACTTTTACAAGAATATCCTCACTTACCCAAATCACTAGTAACGATTTCAAAAGGACTAGTATAAGTATCGTGCTGGCTCTCAGCCAACACTGCAATGTACTTGTCGAACCGCTGCAGTAGAAGTTCCATTCCATGGCCCGTTAACTGTCGAATGCGATTCCATTCTTGGGCGTATTGGGCGTCGAGGATTGTGTTGGCTGATTTTATTACATTCTGCAAAAAGATGGAAGTTGAATTTGGCTGTTGAAATAAAAAAATAGGTGATTCTGGAAGCGATAGTAGGCATGCAGCCAGTTTTGGGTAACAAGGTGATAATTCCTTAAAAAAAATACATAGCAGTAATGATAGCTATCCTTTGTTATCTGGGACAAAAAAATGTCTTTGAAGTCAGTATGCTGATACTCCAATAATTTTGAGATTCATTTGGTAAAGGTCGCCAGCATATCGGTCCCGTAATGCTTTACTTTTAGAAGCATCTCCACTTACCCTAACATAGTCCTTATCCTGACTATGCGTCAGATTCAACCCAGCCTGTCTCATCTCATACTGCAGTAGTTCCAGCAATATCCCTTCAGCCACCAGCACATCAGCGCCATACAATTTGACAGTGTTGTCACAAGCCGAGGTCAAGTCAGCAGCTAGGCGGACTCCCACGAATGTGTTCATTGATAGCTCGCCGGTTTCTATCTTGCTTAGCTGTTGGGTTTGAAAATAGTATCATCATGATTATCAGCTTTTTTTACTCTCATTGCAGGGCACAGGCCTCTTCTCACACAGTTAAGGAATGAGTGTTCGTTGGGCGTACCTGTTTCCTCAATTGATAGAAGGTGGATGTGGTACAGTTGAACATGTCAGGTTCCTGCCAAGGCACGACTTGAGTCTCGTCACACATACGCGTTGCTTTACCACTTGTACCTAAAAGTAAAAGATAGATAAGGAATTATAATAGTCTTCTTTTGTTTATAAAATCTCTTTGATGTGTGTATGTGTAACTTACCGGCAGGACAGTCTGTCACAGCTTCAACACCGAATTTAGTTCGCGGCCACCAGACGCCATGAGAGAAGGAGCGAGGACATCCATCGTAGACAACTGTACAGAAAGAAAATACGCATTTATAATTTTCTGTTCTGTCGCCATCCTTTGATATACTTTGATGAGAAACATGATTCCTGAACTGATTTTCTAAGCCACGTTCCCACCATGTTCTATGACGACAATAAATTTGACGAGAAATACATAGAGTCTGTGAGGTTCAAGTCCTGTTGTTTTGAAGAGCTACCTTCACAGCCACTACTAGGAGCGACTTCAGCATACAGATTGGCGCAGGCGTCACACGCGCGGCCGATGACGCCGGCGCGGCAGTGGCACTGCCCCGACACAGACGCGCACGAGCTGTTCGCAGACCCCATCGCGTAGCACTGGCAGGGCAGGCAGTCGGTGCTGCCTTCTGGCTTGTAGTGGTTTTCCTGGGGAAGGAAGATTAGTTAATGATGGTGGTAGATTTAAGGGTGTCGTATTTCCGCGTCGGGTCACACTTGCAACGTTCGAGACAAAAGACTGGGCTCTGCATATCGAGGATAAGATATACTCAGATGGTAAATAGCAAATTTTTACACAAGTGAACTTGTATGTGGGCTGTATACTTCTGAATTTAGGGGTTATCCTATTGTTGACTGAACAGCAGCGGCATTAGACAAGTTGAAACAGATTACTTACTAAACGAAAACCTCAAAAAAAAATTCTTGTGAAACAAGCAAGTACTTAAAACTTACTTACTAAATAAATAAGTATGAAAGAAAACATAAAAAAGAAGTAGAAAGCGTAATCTCCTCTTAAATCAAATAATTCAAAAGACACACAATCTACACAAAAAGTATCAATTACCTTGCAATGACATTCTCCAGTAGTAGCATGGCAATGAGGATGGTACCCCCTTGTGACGTCACAGTGGCAGGGCCCGCACACCCCCGCCACGCCGCCCCACCACCCCCCCGGGCATTCCTCGACACCTGCTTCTACGCAACCCGATGCTGGAACAAATTGTTACTTTCAATATTGCTCTTTAGTAAGACAGTTTGGGAGCAGAGGACTCTCGTCGACCAGATGGACCGAGACAACCCAAGGAGCCACAGGAACTACCTTGTAGACCTTGTACCTTGTAGCCGGATGGCTGGCGCGAGATCGGATGGCTTTTTTTTTTTAACGACTTCAAAAATCATCAAATGACCCCTCCCGCTGTGGGTTAGCAGCGGTGAGGGAGTGTCAGACTCTTACTGACTAAAAACCGTCGTGTTCCGTAATAGGCCTTTTATGTACCAGGGCCGAGGTATCTCTTTCGAACAACCCGCAGCCCCGAGATCGGATGGCCTGAAGTAAGATAAGTGGTAGATACAATAAATGTCATAATAGCTGAAACTCTGTAGAATAAAGGCCTCTTCAAAGGAAAGAGATCTGTCCATATTCACTGAGACAGCACTGAGCATGTATGTTGTTTACGTTATATCCAAGAACTGCGTTGTCATTTAGCTGGTGTTGCTTAATTGTTGTAGTCTTTCAAATATTTTGTTTGTAAAACATTATAATATAACTTGAGTGTTTGTCCCTATTATTTTCTAGTATTGTTTTTAAATTTCCAAGTCAGGTATCCTAAAAGAACATACAGAATATATCTTAAAACTCACCAGTAAGCATGTACCCCTCATCACAGGTACAGCTATATCCCTTGTCCGTGTCCTGATGCGTACACACCGCATGTTCCCCGCACGGCTGCAGGTCACAGGCGGGGGCACACTGCGGGCCTAAACGACCACGAGCGCAGACGCATTCTGTACTGTCCCAGGAGGATTCGCAGGTGCTCTGAGAAGAAGATAGGGATAAGGAAATATGGTGAGTTATGAAACTTTCTTAAAAGGACATGAGATAGGAAAGAATGTTATTTTGAGATAGCGGCAGATAGAACAGTATGGAAGAAGATAATATGATGCGCCGACCACTAATAAAATTGTGGTCAGAGATGATGACAATCAGGGAGATAATTGGAAGGGTTACTAAAGTAATAATTCAAAATAACTGGGTTAATGTATCTGCTTGTACTACTTACGTATGGTGGACAGATAGACAGCATGCAGTCAGCTCGTGACTGGCAGCCGTCGCGAACGTTTTCCCTCACTGTTGGCCTGTTGAGGAGGGACTGAGCTGTTCCCACTCTCACATCCTAAAATATTTATATTTGTCAGTGTACTTATAAAGAATTTAAATTCATACATTTACGAGAACACAGCACATAAGTAAGATACAGAGAAAAAATACGAACAAGTAACTGAGAAGTCCATAATTTGACATATCGGAAGAAATAATGGAGACTATGCATCACACTCATTCAAAACTAACACTAATATTCAAAATTAGAATACCAACCTGAATACATCCTTCAAAATACCCAACTTCAGACGCGAGCAATCCTGCCGTACTATCAGGTCCACCAATCAGAATCTTCCCTATATACTGTCCTTGTATCTTATTGGCTAACATCGGCAGTAATACAGTTCTTAGCCCATAGTCTACACTGACGGAAATATCTGTGCCGAGCCATTTGATGTCGATGCGGTGCCATTCGCCGTCGGAAAGGGTGGTTGTGGGAAGGTACATTGATTCCCCGTTGTAAGAGTAGTGTAGGTGGCCGGATTTTAGCTGCAGAAAAAAATGTTTTATGAGCAGAAGATACATTGAAAGCATAAGGTTCATATAGGTTCCATTTATACGGTCCGCAAGAAAATTCTGAGCACAAATTCGCGTATATGGCAAATACTCCTTTCAATGAAAAAATACATTTTTGTATGTTTTTTT
Organism: Helicoverpa armigera; assembly: GCF_030705265.1. NCBI lineage: Eukaryota > Metazoa > Arthropoda > Insecta > Lepidoptera > Noctuidae > Helicoverpa > Helicoverpa armigera. The sequence goes on along the minus strand of NC_087123.1, from coordinate 9,930,225 downwards.
CATTGAGATTCGCGGGATGTTCCGTGACGACTAAAAGTTTGGCTAAAAACTTCTCGAAAAAAGTTGAAGATTTGGTTTTCTGTGTTTACGAACTCAAAACTTCACTATTTAATTTTAGTCAATTGGTTTGGACGCGGTAGGGCATTAAATAACAGTACCAAAATAACTATAAACTCACAGTAATCAGTATAGTGCTGTTCTGTCCGACTTGTATGGACATGAGGAAGGCGTCCTGTTGCCTCGTCCTCAAGGACAGAGCGTTCAGCCACGGCAGTTGTATCGGTCGTAGTAGTGGGTTGAAAGACAGCATGCCATCGCCGCTGAACCGCCATGGTGGGTTTGTTGCTAGGACATTGCAAATAAAAAATGGTTTAGAATAATTATTATTTCACCTTACAGAAAAATTTGATAAATAATTGTCGTGCTTAAAGTTGAGTTAAAAGAACTTTTAAGTGATGAATGGACTGCCGAGAAATACGCGGACGACGTCGCAGCCAATTTCTGGTGTGGTGGATGAGGAAATTGTAATATATATGACTCTAATAAAAATACAAAATAAACTCACAGTCAGCACAATCCTTTCCCGTATAACCTTCAGTGCAATCACAAAGATACGTATCCCACAGATCTTTACACTCCGCTCCATTATAACACGGCGCGGAACTACATTGCGACCTCTTCTCAGGGCATCCAGCTAAAGTCCCATTGTCTGCTACGAAACTGTTGAGGTCTATAAACTTGTGGTCGATGTATAGGTCTGATATGCAGCCTTGGAAGTCCTTGTTTTTGACCTGGAAGCTGCTTGGGATGTTTGGCAGACCACCGATTTGGAGGGGCCCTGTTAGGTCTAGGAATCTGGAAGAAAAATAGTGATGAGCACTTGCCGGTTCATTTAAGGGGACCCAGGAGCTGTAAAAGTGCTGTTTTCTCCTACTTACGATGAAGAGTAAAATAGAAGATTAATGGAGGTATAAGTAAAACAATTATATTTACCTGTGACATGTTTCAGTGGCGATTTCACATCGTGGTGGTAAGACCTTTCTGGAGAAGTTAGCGCATGCGTACTTGATACCGAAATCTGCAGCACCAGCCAGTGATAGAGCTTTATCGCAATTGTCCAGGATCAGGGTAGCAGTCTAAAAGTACAAAAAAAAATATGAGCATTTCATCTTTAGCTAGGCTTGGATTAAAAAAGAGTGTGTTAAAATTCTGTCGTTGTAGGGGCTTGGAAGTTTGCAAAATAGCTGTTCCCCCAAGTCCCAGGCGACTCGCGGGAACTTATTCTCACACCCGGATAAAAAGTGGCCTAAATTTTTTACTCAAAATATAGTTTTGGAATTAACGTAGAGGGAAATAAGTCTGGATATACCAGTTTAAAAGTCAAGGAAGCAATAGCAGCTCAAAGTACAAAGTCATAATTTTCATACTCACTCTATTATAATACTCGATCTCCACAGTATGCCACGAGCCATCAGCCACATTACCAGCCACAGTCACGTCCACCTTGCCCCCTCCGAGTGCAAACGTGAACCTGATGCCAGGACCCCCCGCCACTCCTGCGCCAGTACTAATAGTTTCGAGCGCAAGGAAGTCATGACGCTCGTTGTATCTGCCGTTGTAGAGGAGTAAGCCGTTTGGAGATTGTGTTGCGAATCTGGTGAAGAGTAATTTTATAAGAGAAGGTATGGTAAAAGAAAAACACATGTCGCTTTGATATTTGACGAACATTTAAAGGTTGTCTCTCTTAGACAAAGCTCTTAATTTATACATATAAGCATGGGATTACAAGCTTTTTTGCTTTGTAAAAGACACGTTTGAATTATCAAACTCTATTAAAAATAATGTGAAACTAGTCTTGGTAATATGTCAAACCTCTTTATAAAAACAAACACTTTTCAATTCTCATGAAAGAAAAGAAATCATGTCCACAGATATGGCATGAACTTACTTCAGCTTCAAATGCAGTCTATTCCTTCTCTTCAGTCCAGGGAACGTCAAGAACGAGGAGGTAGGAAAGCTCCTAGCCCTCAGTTCACAAAGTGGGGTGGTATGATCAGCATCTATAGCACAACCCTGGCACACGAAGCCACCTTCTCGAACTGAGACGCATTGGGAGCCACTCCGGCAGACGGCAGACTGGGTGGCGCAGGTTGCTGATGTTAGAACTGTTTCGCAGTTTACACCTGGGAGAGAAAGAATAAAAAGCGAGATTGGTAATAATTTATGTCTTTGACCGACAATGTCTGAAATTGTGGTGTTTGGATCAGTAATAGAAGAGTAGATTTTTAAAACAGACTTCCCAGTGTGTTGAAGATTCTTAATGAGGAAAAGCTAAATTTTTTAGCGAGGTGACACTGGGCTCTATGAAAAGAACGATCCGATGTTGAAGGGCGATGCTCAACTTTAACATTTTAATGGTTGCTGCAATAGGTAGGTATAAAATGGAGCAATTTCTATTGTTTAAGGTAAAGGTACAAATATAATGATGCTAAAGGTTTACCTGTAAAACCAGGTGCACAAACGCAAGTGTACCCGCCCTCACGCCGCACACAAGTACCGTTGTTGATGCACGGCGAAGAATAACATAGATCCACTTCTGTGTCGCACATGTAATGTTCTCGGGAGCCTGTAACAAACGTGTTAGTAAATACCCGTATTACATAAGCATAGATAAATAGACATACTTTTTATTATGTACACCAATTAAAATACAACAAAAACAACACTAGAGATAAGTACTTTATTCAATTCTAAGTACTTTTAATACTTTAACTAGTTATAGACCTTTAGTGAATACCCTTTCACTGCATAACCCGTGAAATTGCCACCCCATTGCTGAAATCGGCGATTTGACGACTGGTTAGGGTTTGGTTAGTAGATATAAATAATAATTGTTGTTTCTCACCTGTAAACCCATGAGGACACTGACAAGAGAAGGTGGTGACCGGGTAAATAGGTCTGAACAGAACCGAGTCGCTGTTGATGAAGCCCGAAGCGTTGCCGAACTTGAGCACCGTCAGACATTCCTCGTAGTTCAGGCACGGCTCGTGCACGCAGATGTTGTCGTCGAATGGAAGGACCTGGATTTATGATTATGTATGAAGTATATGATGATATAGTTTAACGTGAAGATATTTTTTTGAGAACATAGATGATTGTGTTATTTGTTACAGTATAAACGAAGACAAAAAATATATTGAATTCATAAAGACGAACGAAATGAATGAAGCAAACTATAAGCAGACGCATCCTGATTTACCCCAGGAAGATTTGTCGAAGATCTTATAAGGTTAGTGGTATCTAGTAAATCATTAGGATGCCTACAGCTGAGTGTTGTTACACAAACACAAACATTAAATTTTGGGCCTCCGTATTTAGTGCCGAAGCTAACACTAAATTACTACGCCAGATAGGATTTTTGCAAAATACGGAGCCAAATTACAATGCGTTTAGAAACAAACCTGTACTGTAGCAAGCCTAGCCAACGTGGCTCGATGTAAGTATACTCGCTCTCGCAAGTGTGTCGGCGAGTAGTACTGTGATGTGTCCCCCGCTACTCCGACTTCAGCGTCCGGACGACGAGCGGAGAATGATACGTTTAGTATGTTGCCAGTTACGTCTGTGTCGTCCTGTGGAGATTAAGAAAATATGAACCTGTATTAAATATATTTGAAAGGGAAACTGATATTAAAGTTGGCAAGAGATTTTTATGTTCACGCTTATCACGAAGGATCTAGATTCTAGATAAAGCCTTATCCTGATCTAGAAACATAGCTTAATTTCGATGAATGGGTAGTAGTATACGTATTTGAAAAATCCCCACTTCCTATCAGTGGGAACTTTTCAAATACCTAGATGAGTTTTCAGTAATTTGTTTCCTAGACAATTTCCTAAAAAAATAAGCCAACCAATAAGCAAAATATTTACCGTCAAATATCACAATACTTCGTTACGCATTGTAACATCGTAAAAGATTAATAAGCCAACTTTAATAAGCTTAGACAAATTTATCATCATAAACCTTACCTGAACACTAAAAATATAAATATTCTCCTTAGGACACGGTATGATCGCCGCCAGCCCATCAATGAAGAACCCTAACAGAGGCGACAGGAACTGTTCAGCCGTCATGTCATTCAGTCGGACTGTGATGGAGTTGAACAACATCTCTTCGGTTATGAGCCGGACTGATAGCTGCATCATGGCTTTTACTTCGTTCACTCCATCTGGTAAGAAAAATAATCATTAGCTTATGTAGGTTTCAAGGAAGCTAGGATGGGAATCTAGACAAGGTTAAACAATCTCAGGTTAGAAAAGAGACTAAAATGTAAAGAAGGTAAACAAAAGACCGATGATGATGATGAAGAAGAAAAGCATTAAGTTGCATTAGTAAATACACATGATATGTAATAAAAATAAAAATATAAACACGGAGGGGAAAAAATGCGTCACAAATACGCAGTATATAGGTTTTTGAATGTCTGCTAAAATGTAGATGGTCCCTTTGGCAAAAGTGAATTATTAGGAGGATAGAATAAAAGTGAAACTTACCAGTAACAGATATCTCCATAGTGGCCAGTTTTGGTACATTGGTGTTCAGCTGTGGTGATAGAGTCATCTCTCCTGATGTTTCATTTAACAACACTAGGTTAGCGTTGTTACCCGAAAGAATGCGGTATTGTAGCTGCAAACAAAAAAGTATAACCAATAAGAGTTATCACAAAAAGATCAGGTCTTACTTGAAGCTTACAAAGACCTGACCCACGACACACAGACACGAAGACCTACAAAGTCCTGATAACTGGAGCCTTTCAAGAGCAATATCAAAATTAACACGAAAGAGGTTTTATTGACCATGAAACTTACCTTATCAGTAACATCAGCATCATAAGCCGGGACCCTACCAAAAGGCCCAACAGGGAAACAGTCCTTATAGTTATTGAAGATAATCTGAAAATCCTTCATCATAGGAGCATTGTCATTGACATCAGTGACTAATATTTCTACTCTGACGTCATTCCATAATGGCGGACTGGCTGCACGGATGATGAGCTCGTACTTCTTGCGTGGACTTTCGTAGTCCAGGTCTACCATGGTAACTAGTTCTGCTTTGTCGGAACCTTGGCGAGTTTCTAGAGAGAAGCTGTTGGAGTCATCACCACCTAGAAATGGAAGGACTATTAATGATTTTTCTTCAAGCATTTTGTTTTTAGTTTCTGTGTACACTCTCTTTTCTTAACTGTAATCATTTTGTATCGATAGTTTTTTATTGTTGGCGTTCAGAGAAATTAGTCTTACTCAATTCTTTTTGACTTTGCGGTGTACCTAGCCTTAGCTAAGTCTGGGTCCTTAAGTATTAACTTTGACATGCTTTGCAAAAAAATCTTCAGCTTCAATTTAATTTATTGTCATCTATTATCTTCAGTTCACTTTTAAGAAAATATCTACAACACATTTTTAGTCTTTTATGAACTTACCTTTAATAGAATAATGTACAACAGCATTGGCTCCTTCATCAGGATCGTGAGCGTATATCTCTCCAACAGTTGTTCCTATGGGGCTGTTCTCAGGAATGTAGAATGTGAGGCAATCGCTTTCAAACACAGGTGGGGAATCATTTATGTCTTCTACTTTTATGTGGACGATCACCTGTAAGGATGTTTTATATGAAGACAACTAATTTTATATGTTTTGATTTTCATATTTTACCACAAATTTAAATGGATAATACTATTGAAACTGCTGTGATTTGAGGATAAAGAAGTAAGGTTACTGGATTATTCCGAAACTAGCGTAACTGAGTCAGAAAGAGGTACTTACAGTAGAACTCAAAGGCGGTGTCCCTCCATCGATAGCCAAAGCTTTCAAATCATATGTCGCCACCGATTCTCTGTCCAAAGCCTTATTAGTTCTTATGACTCCAGAAGCAGGGTCGACTACAAACGAGCCTTCTTCACGATCTTTGGGTTCCAGTTCATAATGTACGCGTCCGTTAAGACCTACATCTGCATCTGTGGCGCTTACTTGTGTTACTGAGGTACCTGTAAAGACATCTCAGTGTTAGAAAATATGATGATTATATTTTTGTAGTAGAAATGAGGAAACGGTCGAATCTTTGGTCAAAAGTGTTTCTTGACTTTTGTGAAGTGAATATAGAAGCTGACCTCGGAAAAATAATCTTCTCTACAATATATGTAAGAACGAAATGTTCAAGGAGATACATGTTTTACCGCAGAATTGCAAAGCTATGCATACTAGTAGCTAGGTAGGTATGTAAATACATAAACGTCAAGGATATGTAAATTAAAACCTATAGACCAGAGGAGTTACGAACTACGACTAAATAAAACTTACCAACTAAAGCATCTTCCATAATGGTTGCAGTATACAGTTGTTGTTTGAAAACCGGTGCATTGTCATTCACATCGACTACTGATATTTCCACATCTGTTGTATCCGATAGAGAAGGTACTCCACCATCTCTTGCTGTTACTGTTAGAAGGTAGCCTGTGGAAAAACAAATAATATAGTGAGTAAAAAATGAAATGGAAAAATAACGATCAATTAAAAATATTAGAGAATTCATTGAAATATCACATTATCTCGTATATTGATTAGTATATTGTAGGACAGTAATGTGAAATATAGTTTGACATTAGGAATCTTCTGTTCTAACGTTACGAAAAGATCTTTATTTAGGACCAAAAATTTATGTAATGTCATTTTTTTTCTCTTTTCATCTTTATTTAGAACCAAAGATAGTTCGAATTTCAAATACTACTAATAGTTCTAATTTCTTCACCTAAGCTTGTTTATTTTAAACAACTGTCTCTCGAAATACTCTCAAACATTCTTAAAAAAAAATAAGGCTTACCACTCATAGTCTCTCTATCCAACAGCTTATTAGTAGTAATGGCTCCAGTTTGCGGATTGATGACAAACTCCTGGTCGTGATGAGTGACGGCCTCGTTGGATATCTCTGAACTGAGGCTGTATGTGATCTGAGCGTTCACTCCCACGTCACTGTCGGTGGCTGATACTACGAGAACTGTTGTGCCTACGGGAGCGTCTTCGAATACCTGGACACATAGAATATTAGTAAATAACATGTACTATTGTAATTATAGTATCATGCAAATCCCGCTTATGATGGATACCAGAAAATTACTGCCTATATTTTTTTCAGAATGAAAGAATTTAAGAATGTCTTTAAGTGCTTGCTAGGGATGGCACGGAAGAGACTGGCTGACTTATCTTGTTTAAAGTCATCAGTCCGAGAAAGGAAGTCGGTTAAAAATAAACTTACTGAAGCAGTATAAGGAGCATTTTCAAACACCGGCGCGTAATTATTAGCATCAGTTATATTGATATGGACCATGGCCGTATCGCTTCTGCCGCCGCTATCGGTCGCAGTAACAGTAAGAACATATCGTCTTTCTTGTTTGAAGTCCAAAGGTTGGGCCACTGTGATGAGGCCACGACCGTTTTGTGAGGTGATTGAAAATCTGCCGCGAGTGTTGCCTCCCGTGATCTCGTAGTGGAGCCTGAAATACAGAAATATATGATAATATGAATAAAAACTTATAGGGCCCATCGTAGTTTGCCTTCTCCTACCCTTATCCAAATTGAATTTAGGGTCGGTGTAGCATCGCTCGTTCGTGTCAATTATTTCAGTCCATATCATTCTACAATAAAGAGTGTCAACAATATTTATAGACCTCGTGAATCTAATAGCTCCTAAATTAAAGTTTTTTTTGTATATATTTCAAGTTTGAGTAGCAATTTGTTATTTCTCCTCAGCTGTTATCGAATCAAACTCGCTGCTATGCACATTAGTGACGCATACGATCAACGGTTAGTGATTTTTGCAATATAATTTATGATCGTCAGTTGTTTTTAAAGAACCAATGAACTAAGAATCTAAGGTTCTATTTCTTACCTATTATCTTCATCAGCATCAGTAGCAGTAAGCGTAACAACAGGTGTGCCTGGCGGTTCGTCCTCAGCTAACTCCACCTCGTATTGAGGCGGAGAGAACACTGGGTCGTTATCGTTGACGTCTTGTACTACTACGACTACTGAGGCTGTGGCTGAACGAGGGGGAGAGCCGCCGTCTGTTGCTGTTACCTGGGTTAGAAGAAAATAATGAAAGTTAAGTTAAACTTCAGGTAACTTTAAAGTATTTTGAAATAATGTCTAAAGTGGTATTAAATACTGCAGCATGACTAATTCCATCCCCATCTACAATTGAAACTACGAGGACCGAAAATTTTGATCCAGATGGAAGACAAAGATGTGAGTGCTTTGTTATGCACTTTTGTACAGGAAGCTGGATGATTTCAACGCATCAATTCTAATCCCGGGTTACTAAAAAAGTTTAAAGACGGGAAATTGGTAGAGCATCTATATTTAAATTATTAAAGATACTGAAATAATTTAAATTATTTTATTACAAGTTTTAAAGTAAGAACTCACCATCAACTGATATTTGGCCTGCACCTCCCTATCCAGCTGTGAAGAGGTGTACACCCACCCGGAGCGCGGGTCTATGCTGATCGGCAAATCGTTGTTATTGTTATACTCCTTGTCTGTCAGCGTGTATGTTATCTCCGCGTTCATGCCTTCATCTGCATCATAGGCTTGCACCTGGAGAAATATATATATGATTAGAAGGATTAATGATGTAAGGTGGATCTGCCTTTCTAATAATAATAGCGTCCGAGGCTGATTTCGACCAAAGCGGCTGTTCTCATAGAAAGAGATCAGCCAGCTACGTAAGACTTGTTGCAGTGCCTACCTACCGCATAACCAGCAAAAATCCTGAAATATTTTTAATTTTGATATTTGATAAACAAAAAATAAGGATACCAAAAAATGAGCACAAAATTTTTCATGAAGCCAAACAAACGAACGTCTATACGAAGTCTTTCTGCGTTCATGTTTCAGGAGCTTTGTTAGTCACGCTGTAACGCAATAGATGGCACTGCCAGTCCTGTGACGAAGCTATAAATAAGTTTCAAACTTCTAAACTAAGTTTTCGTTTCGGATATTCTGTATGGATAGAATTGTTTCCGAAACTTATAAGCTGTGTTGATCGGATCAATTTTGATATTCTATTCTAAGTTTTATTAGGCGAAGTACTTGTAAGAAGAACTTCATGCGAATTCTTTTCTGATAATAAATCTTTATTATCTCGGGCTTATCGCTTCACACGTACCTACTTAAGAGCTGATGAAAATTCCATCATAATGATTATAAAGTTGGTGTTAAATCTGCACACCCATAAACGAGTCTTGTAAAAGGAGGCGTGATAGCTTTTACAATATTGGGTTACAAAGTATTACCCCGTATAGAGCAATACACATTAGCCTTTACAACATCATTAATACTTTACGGACTCATCGGATTATGCTGTTATTCCCTCGCGAGTATTAAAAGGTCAATATGGATGAATGTGTAAGAGACTGGTAAGGTTTGAGATTCATGTCTGACCTCAAGACAGTACCTAAGTATATGGATGGTGCGGATTTATCTATTGTACCGTTATGACTCCGAAAGGACTCGTAAGTTTTGTGGAAGCTTAGAAAAGAAAAAGGAAAACAAAATGTATAGGCCCCAAAAGTTCGATAAATATTGTAAGCTAGGTATCCTTTGGCATTTTGTCTGTCCAATAGGAATAGTAACTAATAAACTATTGTGTTTTTATCAGAGATTTTTTTAAACAATACCTTTGTAAGAATTAGTAGGTAATTAAAAAGACAACTAATAAATAATACTGGACTTGTTAAGAATATTGATGTTGCAGGTAAAGACATGTCACACCAAAACTTTGGCAAAGTACGTACGTAAATACGTATTGGTAAAGTTTTAATTTGGTTTTAATTTTCATCAGCTGCGAGATTGAGTTACATAAAAAATTACCAGTAGCAGTTACTTCTGTATCACAGCCTATAATAAGCGGCGATAGTCCTGTAATTATAGTCGGGGTACCTTACGTAGCTCGGTGGGTAGCAATCATGTTACGAATGGATATTTCTCAGGAAGGTTTGCAAATTGTAAACGTAACCCAACGTCTAGACTTTTTACTTTTTTTCACTTAACACTCAGACCAGATGTGTTATTTAGTAATCAGTTTCCATTACAAATTGGACATATTAATCGTTTTTTTATGACAAGCATTAAGAAGGCCCTTTTGGAAAATCGATATGTCATCTACATAATCTACATTAGGTACCATGAAATCTTCTAACCCTATTTTTATTAAGAAGTGAAATTAGCCAGGTAAAGAGAAATACATACTTAAATAACACTTACCCTAACAATACTATATCCAACAGGAACGTTTTCGCTGACAGACTCTTGAAACAGTGACGTGTAGAATCTTGGCGCATTGTCATTCACATCCTTTACATTAACTAGAAGCTGCGTCGTGTTAGATCGGGAGGGACTGCCACCATCTGAAAGATAATCACCAATTTTACGGACCTTATCATTTTTTAGACAAAGATTTTTTTTTTTAGAGAAAGAATTTTCATATTTTAATAAGCTTCACAAGAAGTCAAGTCAGGACAGTAAAGGAGTTTATTTTAGTAGGAATTGGTGACAAACCTTGAGCTCTGATGACCAGTCGATAGCTCCTCACTTGCTCGTAATCCAGCGGCTTTACCAACGACACATCGCCACTGAGGCTGTCGATAGAGAACTGCATCTGTGTGTTGCCTCCAATGATAGCGTAGCGTATTGCCGCATTTGAGCCTACGTCGGCATCTGTAGCTCTAACAAAATTACCAATGAATAGTCAGTATATGTATGTAAATACAGAAAGGTTTCATATTATGAAACAACTGCTAAATGGCCATTGAAACCAAATATAGGTTAACGACACAAACATTAAAACAACTGTTTTCCAATAGCCACCTGAATGAATAACGAACCTGATTGTGTTCCCAAAACAGTTGCACCATAAGTATTCAATAACAATGCATAAACGAATGCAAAATTAATAATTTCGGTAACATTGGTGGAATAATATAAATTTCTAACGGCTCACCACAATGCTGGCGTGAAATATTGATAGTTGCAGTTGTTGGGAGTAAAACAATAAATATGAACGCGGGAGCTTTTACAACAATTTCTATAAGGATTTATGGCGATACAAATTTGAACAGCAGACGGTGCAGAGGGGAAGATTGCTAGCCTGGAAATATAGCTCTATTGGAGCCTGGAGGATACCGACATATTGTACTATTGGAAAACGTTTAGCCAAGTTTTGAATGTAGATGATTTACTGAGTTTGTAAGTATTACAGTCCCAGGGGCTCAGATGCTTTCAAATCGACTTTCCCAATATAAGTCTGAGTTCCCACAGCTAAAAACGCCTTAAGTGAATCGCATAGTTATCGTTGCATTAAACAATATGTTAATATGAATTGTGTGTGGGCGAGGTATAATTTAAATTAAGTTGGAATGTTGCATGAGGAATTTCGTATCCGGTGGTGGTGTAACTAGAATTTAGGTAGCTAAATACTTTGCTTTAATCGCTCCCCATTTCTGCATTGCACGTTGTGAATCAAATGGATACCTTCACACCTACATCCCACTGTATTATGAAAATGCTTTTTATTTTTCATCATCAGCCTATCGCAGTCCACTGCTGGACATAGGCCTCTCCAAGTGCACGCCACTGAGATCGATTTTCGGCTTCTCGCATCCAGCTCCTGCCAGCCGTCTTGCGCAAGTCATCACTCCACCGTGCCTGAGGACGTCCTACACTACGTTTGCCGAGGCGCGGTCTCCACTCTAGAACTCGTTTACCCCAACGGTTATCGGTTCTTCGGCTAATATGGCCAGCCCACTGCCACTTCAGCTTGTAGGCTATGTCGATGACCTTGGTTCTCTGACGGATTACCTCATTTCTGATGCGATCCCTCAGAGAAACACCGAGCATAGCTCTTTCCATAGCCCGCTGAGCGACTTTAAACTTGTGGACCAGCCGTACCGTCAGTGTCCACGTTTCGGCTCCGTAAGTCATGACAGGTAGGACGCACTGATTGAAGACTTTTGTCTTTAGGCACTGTGGAATCGACGATGTTAGGACTCGACGTAGCTTCCCAAATGCAGCCCAACCCAACTGAATTCTCCTATTCACCTCGTCCTCAAAGTTGTTTCTACCTAACTGCAATGTCTGCCCGAGGTATACATATTTCCGAACAACTTCGAGAACGGCGCCGTGTATCGCAATCGGTTCCGGTAGAACATGTTCATTGAACATGACCTTGGTTTTGTCCAAGTTCATCCGTAGGCCGATGCGTAGAGAAGATTCAGCCAGGTCGTTAAGCATCTGTTGTAGGTCCTGCAGCGTTTCCGCCATGATGACGATATCGTCAGCAAATCTCAAGTGAGAGATGTGTTCGCCATTGATGTTGATGCCGCGTCCTTTCCAGTTCAGCGTCTTGAACATATCCTCCATTGCATTAGTGAACAGTTTCGGGGAAATAACATCCCCTTGTCTCACTCGATGCAACGGTATGGGCCTTGTTTGCTGATTCTGTACTTGGACGGACATTGTAGCGGCTTTGTAGAGACATCTCATCACTTGGATGTATCGCCAATCTACTTGACAACGCTGCAGGGACTCCAGAACAGACCAGATTTCAACCGAGTCAAAGGCCTTCTCATAGTCCACAAATGCTAGACACAGGGGCTGATTATACTCTTCGGTCTTCTGTATAATCTGCCGCACTGTGTGGATGTGGTCTATGGTGCCGTATCCGCTCCGAAACCCAGCCTGCTCCGGTGGTTGGAATTCGTCGAGTCTTCGCGCAAGTCGGTTCGTGATCACTCTTGAGAACAGCTTATAGACGTGGCTTAGGAGGGAAATGGGTCGATAGTTCTTCAACTGGGTTTTGTCTCCTTTTGAAGAACAGGACGACAACACTCCTACTCCATGCCTCTGGAGTTCTCCTTCAAACAGGACGGCATTAAAAGCTTCTGGAGCTCCCCAGTACGGGCTTACCTCCTGCTTTTAAAAGCTCTGTTGTAATGCCATCCTCGCCAGGGCTTTTCCATTTTGAGCTGTCTCAGTGCGATCTCGATTTCGCCACTGCTGACTTCTGGCAGGTCTTCGGTGAAATGGCGTGTTAATGTGGCTCTAGAATCCTCATTTCCGGGATCAGGTCGAGATGCATGCGATGCGTATAACCGGCCATAGAAATTTTCCACTTCCGAAAGGACTGCCGGCACCGAAGAAACGACTTCTCCACTTGTTGTGGTCAGCTTCGTCAAGTGGCTTCTTCCAAGAGATTGTACGAACACCTTTGACCCCCGATTCAGCTCAATTGCTCTTTCAATGGCAAGAGTATTGGAGCACCGGAGGTCGCGTCGTACGTGCTTGTTGATCTCTTGGTTTAGAGCCCGCTTAGCTGACGAAGTGACAGGCGGGTTTTCACGTCGTTTCTTCATAAGCCCTAATGTCTCTTCCGAAAGCTTTGATTTCTTGCCCTTACGCTGCATGTTACAGAATCTCGAACCTTCCTCCCTGAGGATCCGAACCACATATTCGTGGTTCTGGTTAACGTCTGTTGTGGTTTCCACGGCGGCAAATCGGTTCTCCAAATTTGACTGGAACGTTTCGGATCCTGTCATGGTTTGGAGCAGTGTTGGTCGGAGCCTGGCCTTCATCAGACGGAAACGTTCGGCCTTGAAGTTGATATTCAGAGAGCCTCGGACAAGTCGGTGATCGCTACCGGTATTAAACCTATTGATCACGGAGACGTCTCTGAATATGTGCTTCTTGTTCGTCATGATGAAGTCAATCTCATTTTTAGTCATAGTGTCGGGGCTTTGCCACGTCCACTTCCTTTGGGGCTGCTTTTGAAAAGGAGTTCATCAAAAGAGCCCCTCGCGTTCGAGGAAGTTGACGAGCATTTGCCCCCTATGATTCCTGCTTCCAAATCCATGGGATCCTACTGCCGATTCGCCGCAAATCTGTACTCCCACTTTAGCGTTAAAGTCCCCCATGACAACGGTGTAATGGGTCTTTGTAGTGAAGTGGAGGGCCCTTGATATATCATCAAACATATCCTCCACTTCATCGTCTGAATGTGTCGAGGTCGGTGCGTACACTTGCACTACCTTGAGGCTATACCTGTCGGTGAGCTTTATGATAAGGTACGCTACCCTGTTCGACACACTAGACACCTCCACAACGTTATCAGCTAGGGACTTATTAACCAGAAACCCAACGCCACCTTGGGATTGTTGGTCTCCCTCTCGGAAGTACATTAGGTGACCTGATTCGAGGGTTATGGTGTCCTCCCCCTCTCTTCGAACTTCACATAACCCTAATATGTGCCACCTAATCTTCCCAAGTTCCACCTCGAGTTGCGCCAGATGCGAGTCAAGCCGTAGCGTGCGGCCGTTGTACGTCGCCAGAGTCAGTTTTGTTTGGTGGCCTCCCGTAACCCGGAGATTCTTCGCACCCCCTGCCCCGCCGTAACCACGGTCGCCACCGTGACCGGGAATAGCGGGACTGCCGGGAACTAGGGGCCGTGGCTTTTTTGTGCTGCTCATGGAGGTATTTAGCCTACTGCTATCACGCTGGCCAGACGGGTTGATAGAGGGTTTTTTTTCGAGTTTTCCTTCTCTCGCACTGGTGTTCGGTGCAATTGTCTCCATTAGTCGACTTCTACGACACCCACTGGAAGAAGGGGTAGCGACATATGTATTCTTAAGCCGTCGCTACACGGCACACATTTTATTTTTAAGTATTGTTATAAGGGGTCTTACTTGATCCTTGCAATGACTGGGTTGTCATTAGCGCTGATGTCTTCGTCGACTGTCACTGTGTATGTCTTCTCACTGAACTGAGGGTAGTTGTCGTTATCATCTAAAATGTTCACGTGGACTGTGGCACTGGGGAGATAAAGATTTTTAGTTATACCTACATATGATATTGTTAGTATTTTTTTAGGGATTGATGATGGATTAAAAACTCTTCAGTATCTGCTGAATAGTTCTGAATATTATGAAGCAGAAATAATTTTATCGTGAATTTCCAATTACAATTACATTTGGTTGTCGAGGTATTATTGAGCATTGACCTCAATCGAACTAATATAGATCTCTACACATCATATTCAGAGGCCTCTATTAATGCATTAGGGATATTACTAAGTGGAATTTCTGGAGTATGTAATTAGTGCCATATCATTAATTGTAATTACGCTGTACATGCATGAATGGTGGGAGCTAATAATCGGCTAATATTGTGTGGAAAATGGTTAGTTTGGGCTATATTAGTTGATCGATAATTATAAACACATAATTGCTTGAGCAGGAATTAACTCCTTCCTTACACTAAAATCAAATAATAGAACAAGGTAAAAATTTTGATACACCGTAGTATATCTAAAGCTAAACTGGCTGATCCATTTAAAGCAAACGAAGACATAAATACATAGGTTTTATTTTACAGGAGACCAACTACATCACAGGGAGGAGCTCTGATTTCTGATAAACAAATTAAATAAATGACTCACGTGCTAGACAATCTATCAGACACAGGACTGGCCTGATCCGTAGCCTTCACGATGACAGTATAACGCGCCACTTTCTCCCTATCAAGAGGTGATCTCGTCAGCAAGGCTCCACTTCTCCCGTCTATCCGGAATACATCCTGAGAATCTATCTGTTCCGTATTGTCAATAGATTCATTTGTATCTTCTGGATTTAATGTTTCTGCTGTTACTGATTCTATTGAGTATTCCACCTGGAATATAACAGTTAGGTTAGCTTTTAAAATAAAAACAGTTATTCACTGAAGTTTACAAAGACATTTTTTTCTCCCTTTGAAGTTTAAAAATTCAACGTAACTTGGAGCTCAAGAGAATTGATGTATGAAAGTTTTTTTTTCCAGATACGAAAAAAGGAACGCTTGGGAATTTGTCGAAACAATGCTTTGTCTTTGCTCCAAAAATATGGAATACCCAAAATTCTTGTGTCCTAAATCCTACACAATATACCGTTTGTACAATAAATCTTTTTTTTGGATGACTTACTTCAGCATTTTTTCCAATGTCCTGGTCTGTGGCTTTGAGTGTTAGAACAGTGGTTCCTGGGCTGGCTCCTTCTCTCACTGAAGACTCGTACTGTTGCATCTCGAAGACTGGGGAGTGGTCATTGCAGTCGAGCACGTTGATCTGTATATAGAAATAAATAAAATGTGGCCTTAACACGAATCTTGTAATTTTAAACCAGAGATATCACCTTTATTGAAGGCTCGAGAAAAACAGCTGAGATCTATTTGTGAATCGACAAAAAAAACAATCTTTCTATTTTAATTTACATTTGATACTTTTTCATCAAAATCCAAGCCGAATAAAAACAGTAATCCAATTTCTAAACAAAATAAAACGAAAAAAAACTCACTCTACAATATCTTTTTCATGATATAATATTTTTATACTCTTTAACATATTTTTATTCTCACCTGTAAGGTCGTAGTGCCACTTCTAGGCGGAAAGGTGTCATCTTGGGCCACGACCCTAAAGTAGTGGACATCCAGTCTCTCTCTGTCCAGCCTCGCTTGAGTGGTCACTACCCCAGTTCTGGAGTCCACGGCGAACATACCCGCAGACCGGGAGTCTAGGAGACTCGACATGGAGTAAGTTACAGGACTGTTTTCTGGATCCCTATAAAATATTAAAACGGTTTATGTACAAGTGCGTATGTTTTTGGCTTAAATCTGCAGTGCAGCTGATGCGTAAAACTTTGCATTCAATGTATCCAAGTCCTTTTTTGGTTTTATCTGGGCACATTTCATAAATCCTATTCCGCACGTTGCATGATTTTATCTGAATCAACATATCGAGCAACATACAAACAAAATACGAAACATACGATAAAAACTACACCAGAAATAAAAATTAAAGGAAAAAAGAGAAAAATAAAACTTTATCAAACAGTCGGAATGCCAAGTAATTACGTAATACGGCATGTAATTTATAAAGTGAGTTCAATAACAAGTCTTGCGGGCACAAAACAGATGAGGGTAGCAATTTTAAAATGTTGAGAGCAAATAACGTCTGATTACACGCGTTATTACTGCGATTCCTCGTACGTGATAAACTTCGAAATAGCGGAATGAAGGAGAAAAGCTTTTTAATCTTCTGTGGCCGCTAATAGTTATTGGTAAAAAGCCATACTGATATTTACTGGATATCCTAGTTCAATTTTAATATTTTATTGAAAAGTTGAGCCAACGAATCTTGATATTTTGAAACTAAAAACATAATTAAACAACTAAACAAGAACATAACATATAGTAATGGATTTGATAACATCAATCGACACACTGAGAAAGCATTATCACACATAATAGTTATGGACGTATAACGCAATCAAAGAATGACATTATAACGAGCAATGATCCCATAGACCTTCTAAAATGACAACCTCATCATTGTAAATGATGTGCTCAGCCCTTGTATCCTCAACAGGTTCAAAGGCCCATAACAGCGGTTCCGGATCGCATAAAATAGATGGGACCATAAAAGACACAGCTTAAAGTCAATTAAAACGACAGATGGTGACTAGGTGTTATGTCCTGACGTTGATTAGGATAATACCCGCGTCCTGTTTGTTAGCACAAGGAACTTCGAATTAAGAGGTTTTAGAAACCATTAGTCATCATTAATACAAGACTGCATGACTCCGTTATTTGGTAAAGATTAACGCATTCAGCGTCTGGTAATCTAATACAACGGACTTGTTAATTGTGTATCTATGTTAATGAAGTCGTAATAAAGTACTTACCGAGCTCTTACTGTGGTAACGGTAACGCCAGGTGGTTGTTCCTCAGCAACTGATGCTACGTACAATGCTTGTTCAAAATATGGAGACTGGTTCCGAAGCTCCCTCTTCACTCTCCTCGCAATGTCGGTATCATTCAGCTCTTGGTGATGATACACTATCTTCAGTCTATGATCCGAATCAACTATGTTGATCTTGTCACAGTTAAAAGTAAATAATATTGAGACTTTCCACATTGGTTCTTGTATACAAATATCTCCACTTGCGACCAAATCACCTTGACTTGCTTCAATCATGAATCGCGGATCACTGACATCTAAAAATTGCACTTTACACATCTTCTGAACTGTCCGAGGTAAGAAAGCTGTGAGGGAATTCACGAATTGCGATTGCTTCAGACAAATCCCTTGCCATCGATCCGTTGTCGGGATAGCGAAACTAGCGTATGTTTCCGATATCCATTGCTTCGCTTCAGCTATTTTTACATCTATGGCCATATCGAAGGGTATTAGGTTGTGAGATCGTTTTCTTCTACTTTTATTTCTTGCTACGAAGTCCTCGAACATTAGGTTCGTCCAAGGATAGGCCGTGGAAAGGACATTATATTGACTAGAGACTAATTCTTCGCCCTCTAATAACCTCCAGTCTATACTCTCTTGATATATAGCCTCTCTTTTGTCTCTGATAAGTTGATCTTCATATTGCAGAGCTGCATCATTTTGGTCGTAGACCCGATCGAAATCTATATCATACAGATCGGCGTGCCTTCTACTGCAGTCCTCGCCAGTTACAAGGACTCTTATCGGTAAACTGTAGTAGTCGATATCGCGGATGCGTTCCGATGTGGAGTCTACGTAGAAAGTGAAGAGGTTTGGATAGAGGACTCCATCGCATCTTAACCTTTTTCTTAAAGTTACGACGCCGCTGGTTCTATTGACTCTGAGAATATGATGTACGAAGTTGGCTGTTCTGTGCACATCGATGTTGTAAGTTCGTTCGGAGCCTAGTTTGTAGACGGCGGCGTCGAGGACCTCGTGTCCCGGTGGGGCGGTGTCGGGGATGAGTATGAGGTAGGCGCGAGTGGTCACCAGCGTGACTGCGGCGACCACCGCGAATGCCCATGTCCCAGCCATGTTGGTCGTTATTCACCTACAGCGATGCCGCCGCGTACACCAACTGCTTCGGCTGTCCATCTAAAACAAAAGAAACATGAATTTAAAACAAGACCACACATAAACATAATCATCAAAAATCGCTAATATGGATGTAAAAACCAACTCTTATGATTTAATAGCTGTTTTCACACCGGAGCTCGCAGGAGAAAATTACAATAGAAACTTAGAAGACAGGCAGATAATACATCTTTTATCGCCACTCGATGTAGTTTACGACGAATAAAACGATCGTCAAACGGATAGCTACAAGAATATGTTTTCACAAGAAAGGAAAATAAAGGAGCCGATTGAGCTACGTAAAAAGTTTATTATTTAGCCTTAATATACAGCCTTTTTATACAGAGACGTTTTATAAAACGGCTAAAGTAAAAGTGTATGGGAACGTGAGGTAAATCGACTAGAAACAACGCAAGTTCAACATGTTTTGTTTACTGGAAAGGAAATTGAAAGAAAATACGGACACCTGCGCATAGAAGCGATTGAGTTTGGGTTCCACTACTTATGGGAGAAATGTTTATACAATCTGATAGGTGGAACAGGTGTTAGTGAGCCATGATAACTATTTAATAAGTCTTAATAAACATCCCTACATGAACGGGTAATCAGTAAGCGCTACCTCATAATCCGTTTGAAAGCGGCAATCATGCCCGTTCGGGTTCGTTCGGCCGTTTCCGTGGACGGTCGCGCAGAGGTGTCGGTTACGGTCAAAAGATTAATGGCATCAATTAATGGAGCCGGTCTCGTTCCCGCCAATATCCGCGTTTTCCAATTTTCCACGAGGGGGAAGATCATATTACACCTGGGCGTCGATGTTTCCGATAATGTTGACGCGTTTAATTAATAAATGAGGGTTGTTTCACGCAAAATGATTTGTGTTATGCGGATAATGCTGAATATAACTTTATATAGAGGTATATCATACTTTATTTTATTTTATATATATATTTTAAACAAAAACAAGACTATTCTGTTTTAAATGTTTTTAGCCAGCTAAGTCTTAAGTAGTCTTAAAAAACACATGAAAATGTAGGCATCAACTTTTATTACCTCTCCACGCATGCCAATAAAACTGTTTTTACCTGGAGCCATTTACCTAAAAGCCTGTTGTTTCAACTGCAAATGCTTTTACAAAGAGACCGCAGGACATAAAAATAAAGTGTGTTTTCTTTTGGGCTTGCGATGGGTTGGAGGCTAGAGCCATTGAGAAATAATCGTGAAGCAACTAGTCCTTTACACGAGACGGCTGAAGTTTAGTAGGGTGACATAATTATGTTTTACTACCAGCTTGCAGCGAGTTTCGCACATAGAAAACTGAAGCCCTCTACGGTAAGCGCTTTGAGTAGCGCAAGCCGTTTTAAACTCCACCCGTAGTTTTTAACGTTGTGATGAATTTTTGAACGGTAATATACATACGGAAATTATGTTTTACACACGTTTATTTACCGCTTGCGTTATTAAAGAGTTTTCTCTGTTTGTTAAAAAAAAAAAACAACAGTTTAACGAGTGGTGTCGGATATATCAGAGGGAATAAATTGATACTTTCATTGCAGTTCCGGAATGCGTTGAAACTGTAGGTAACCATTTGTACAAATAGTTTAATCGTTACGCGGACCACGAAACAACAACTGGAACTCGCCAAAATGATTTCTGTAACTTTGTTTAACGATATTGTTAAGCGTTGCACATTAGCAAACTAACATGCGTACTTTGTGTTTGTTTGTTGCAGGTCGCTGTAAAATAGAAAGCTTTTAAAATTAGAACGCATTCTTTCTAAAATATTTCTCGCTACATTTAAGTGAGACTGATGATATCGACTTCAACCATGTTAAAGAACCTATTAGAGCCATCGTTTGAAGTCTTATTTTCTCGTGCCACCGTGTTGAGTGCAGTTTATAAAACAGGATGCATCTACAATAATTGAGAGACGTAGCTTCCTGGGCTTCTGATGTTATTGAGGATGGTACACACTTAATAAGCGTCTAAAATGTGGACCATGTACCTTTTTTTTATTATCAAAACATAAAAACATACAATTTTCTGTTACAATAGCACAAATAAACCACTGAGGTTTGTCCTTATGCTACGGAAATCGGATCTCAATACAATTGTTGACGAATTATACAATAAAGAATTACAGCACAATCAATAGTAAGAGTGTGAGAATTGAATAGACAAGTACATCACCACGTTCCAATCCCCATGTCATCCAACAGATGTTTTTTGAGAACAGATTTATAATTATTTTTTGTTATTTTATTTCGCAAATCAGAGGGTAGTTGATTAATTAACCGGGGAACCATATAGCAAGTAGTTCTTTCTCCGAACGTATTATCGGCTCGCACTGTACATAACTTGTTTTGAGCGATGCTTCTTGTGTATACAGAATGTTCTTTTTTTGTGAATAAGTATGAATTAAAAAACTGTTCCTTTAATAAATTTAATTTGAATTGGAGGTGGACTGGTAAAGTATTACAATGTTTAAAAAGG
The DNA here is from genome assembly GCF_030705265.1 of Helicoverpa armigera. Classification (NCBI taxonomy): domain Eukaryota; kingdom Metazoa; phylum Arthropoda; class Insecta; order Lepidoptera; family Noctuidae; genus Helicoverpa; species Helicoverpa armigera. Next base: position 9,908,753 of record NC_087123.1, on the reverse strand, counting down.
CCTAATTCATTATCTTTGTATCGTAATTTAGTTTTTGGTGACACTATTCTCTTTAATATTCGTAACTGAATTTTATAAATTTTGTTGAGGTGTGTGTTATAGGTACGACCATAACTGCTGAGGCAGTATTGAACATGTGACTCCGCCAATGAGTTGTATAGCATTAGTTTAACCTTATATGGAATACGTCTGGTAAGTATGGTGATATTTGCAAGGAACTGTCTCAATTTATTACAGACATGTTCAATATGGTTGGTCCAATTTATCTTGTCATCAATGTTAAGTCCCAGGTAGGTATGTGAGTCAGTTAGTTTAATAACAGGGCAACAACAAGATGAGACAGTGTGTAGGCAACTGTGTTCGTGAGCTGTTATATGACAGGTTAACGACTGTTTAAGGTAAGGCGACCTGATATGCATGAGTTTCGTTTTGTTGGGGTTAAGCACTAAACCATTGTCATGACACCACTTACTTAGTGTATTGAAGTCGGACTGTAGTAGCTTGCATGCTTTATTTGGGTCTTTGTCGGCCACCAATAAGCATGTGTCATCAGCAAACTGATAACAAGTACAATGTTCTAAGTAACTGTTCATGTCATTTACGTACGTCAAGAAGTGTAAAGGGCCGATTACTGATCCCTGTGCCGTTCCTTCAGTAGTGATAATAGTGTCACTACGTGTATTTTCGATTTTGACTTGAAAGCTACGGTCGCTAATGTAACTGTTACACCATTCTAGTAGAGGACCGCGTATACCACTAGTCTCAAGCTTGTTTAGGAGTTGTGTGTGGTTGAGGGTGTCAAACGCGCGAGAAAAATCTATGAATAGGGCTAGCACGTGATTTTTATTATTCATGTGTTCATTGACTTGATCGGTAAAGCTAGATAGCAATTCAGTAGTACCTTTACCACGTTGAAAGCCAAACTGATTACGGTGTATAACACCATGGTCACTATAAAACTTGTGGATTTGTTGACACACGTACTTTTCAACGATTTTATCTATTGTTGACAGAATAGTTATTGGTCGGTAATTGTTGAAGTCGTTGCGTTTACCTTTCTTGAAAATAGGTCTGACACAACCCTTTTTCAAAGATTTAGGGTACATACCTGTTCTAACACTAATGTTAACAAGGTTCGCTACTGCTACTGATATTTCTTTATTAATTACTTTTAGATCTGAGACTTTAATAGCGTCGTCGCCAGGAGCTTTATTGGAGTCAAGGTTTTTAATAATTTTCTGTATTTTATCAGTTGTGGCTTTCTGAAACATTATAGATGAATTTACGGGCTTACAGTCGTTCAATGGGTCTAATAATTTCAAATTACAATTCGGAATTATTTCTTTAACTGCTTTATCAAAACCCCGTGCAAAGCCATTTGTGATTGTCTTAATGCTTAATCCTTGTGCATCGAAAGCTTTCAATATCGCTTCATCGACTGATAACGTTACCCGGCCAAGCATTTGGTTTACAATTTGGTAGACTTTTTTTGTATTTTTAAAATTATGTTCTATGTTTTTTGTATAATATAAATTTCTACTTTTCTCCAATAACCTATGAACTTTATTTCTAGTTTTATTGTAATTTAATCTTATATGAACGTTTGTTGGATTGTTTTTCCACAATTGGAATAGTTCATCACGCTTGTCACAAAGGTTTTTAATATTTTTATTCATCCAAGGTACTCGAAATATTTTACGACGTTTCTTGCAAATACTCTCCGTATATGATTGGTTGCGTGCAAAGGTAAAAGATTTGCAAATAAAATTATAAATTTCATTTGAGGACTGCATATCATTTGTTAGAGTCCAATTAACCTTACTTAACTCGTTATAGAATTTATTATAGTCGATGCTGACTTTCGAAACATGCTGTATCTGTTTTAGAGCAGTATTATCTACGCAGGTAAGTATTACCGCACGATGATCGGCCAGTACGATGTTTAGCGCTGCCGAGTACGGGTCTAATGTGGGGAGACGAGCAAATATATGGTCAATACAAGTTTTCGTGATAAGATCTTGCTTTGTCTCAATTCTCGTGTAATCCGTGATTCCACACATCAATCCGCGCCCGTGCAGTGTTTCTAAATACGAGTTTTTATGAGATGACATGGATTTTAGGTCGATGTTTGTGTCCCCTACCAAAATAAGATTAGTTTTTGAATCAAACTGAGAGATGTACCTGCCTAATTCATTTACAAAGGTTGTTTTATTCGAAACTGGTGGTTTGTATATGGAACACAATACAATGTCTTGATTACGTCCTATTTTCAAAATTCCTGTTAAATGTTCAAAAGTAAAACTTTTGTATTGGATCGGAGTAAACTTTAAATAATCTTTTACGTACACAATTATTCCGCCACCTTTTTTATTCGCTCGAAGTTGTGAATATGTATTGTAGGTAGGTATATTATACAACTGAACAATGTTATCAGATATTCCAGCCTCCGTGAGTACAATGATATCTATAGGAATTGGGCAGTTATGAATGATTTGCAGTAGTTTTACAAAGTTTTTAATTAATGATCGGATATTTATATGTATACAAGAGAAATTTAGATTTTTTGTGGAAGGTAACTGTTTAAAAAAAGAGTCTAACGAATTACAATCAATAATTTCTTTAATATGAAGTTCTTCCATAGAGAGTACTAAAATGTAGTTTGCAAAGGGAGGGATATAGAAAACTTAAATGCTAATGGGGCTGATTATTATGATTACTTACGATTTATTTTCTTTTTTAATTTGATCGATATCTTGTACAGACTGGATAACATATGTTTTACTATTATCGTTTCTTTTTACATATACTTTTCCGTCTTTACACCATATATACTGAAATGATTCACGTAGTTGTTGCTTAGTATTGTATAGAAGAGTCTTGAAATGCTTTGAGAGTGCTTCTCTAATGTAGATACGTTTATGAGCTCTGTCTTCGGCGACGTCTTGGAATATTTGTCCCACCGTCATGTTCTTTTTTTTGCTAGCAGCGATCCATTGATTTCGTGCGTTCTTCGATTTCATTTCGGCAACGATTGTACAGGGTTTGTCTTTGTTGCCGGGGATTCGATACGAGAACTGAATGTCTTGAACATCTAATTCAAGTTTTGTGCCAACAGTTGCTAGTACATCAGGAACATCGGGTGGTGAAATTTCAGGTAAGCCGGCTACTTCTAGTGTTAACGAGAGCGTATTCTGTTCAATTTGTTTTATATCCTGTTCTAGTACAGCAACTCGGAGTTCCAAGTTCTTGTTTTTGTTGTGAAGGTCTTTGTTTTTATTTTCAAGTTCTTTGATTCGAGTGTCTTGGTGTTTAACGGACTTTTCCATAGAATCTATTTGCTCACTTAGGAATTGTAGTGAGGACTGTAGGCCACTTATCTCTTCGCGAAAGGTTTTCTTTAGTTCTCGCGATATGTCTTGTGCCAGTTTGCGAGGGTCAAAAGTGGCCTTCGCATTAACGACGTGGTCAGAATCAGAATCCTCTTCGCCTTCGTCATCGGGAACGAGAAAAGATGACCTACGTGACAAGTTTAGCATGCAGTCTTCACAGCTCCATTCTATACCTGTAGAGTTGCGTAGGGTGTTCAGCTGCTTGTTGGACAACTTTGCGCAAGCTGAGTCAGCATGGACTGTTTTGTTGCATCTACTGCACTCTAATCCTGGCGCCTTTTTCGTAATATTCTTCTTACACACAGCACATTTACTTAAAACCATATTGTAAGTAGGTGGGTAGATTGATTATTATTGATTATTTGATTATTACCTACGTCAATACGTGATGATTATGAAGCTGTGTTATCTGATATTAGTGTGAAATGTCATGTGACAATATGTATTCAGTCTAATTTTGTGTGCACGAAATACACAAGAAAAAGTTGCCAGCAACTTTTCAGCAGCAGCAACAGCAGGTCATCAATGACCTGCTGCACAGAGGAACGAAGAGATCAAAATGGATGGTTTTTAAATTATTTTATTTGCATACACACTTATATAAGAGCATACCTAAGTAAAAGCTTATAAGCCTTCTAGTGTGTCCAAACCCTTAATCCTTTCACAACATAAATTGGATATCTCAACTCCCAATATTTTAAGTGCTCCCATAGAGAGGAAACTACAAATAAGTTTTTATTAGATTCTATCCCACGGTAACACAACGTAGAGACACTATAGTGCTAATGGTGCTATCAATTAAACGTGCCACGAATAGCCGATTCGATTCCCATTGCGTCCCTTTGGCCGGTCATTCGATTTGGCACCCTTTAGCCATGTATTATGTGTCTGTACGAGAAAAGGATTATGTTGTTCCGACGTATATCCTTTCATTGTTTCTGGTTTTGTATGAGCTCGTTCTATTGTACGTATTTGTGAATTCCGAGTACGCATAATACCTCTACATACAGGTATGTATTTACAATGTATACTTATTAATATTTTTTTCATCAACATTCTTTTTAGTTAAATGGGTTATAAAAGATTATCGATCTCAGTGGCGTGCACTTGGAGAGGCCTATGTCCAGCAGTGGACTGCGATAGGCTGATGATGATGATGATGATGGGTTATAAAAATTGAGTTACCTAAGAATGGGTGTTCATAAAACTAAATTGAAAGTTTCCTAAATCCATTTAATCACTAATAAAAATTAATTCATTATTTCACTTTAAAACTACCCAATAGATGTTCAATTCAATGGGTGCTATAAAACTTTTTACTCAATAATCTCACGAAGTAATAAATGATTATGCTCCCTTTGAAAGCAAGGCGCGGCACGATTTCAAACTATACTATTTCACCTGCCGTTATAACATTAAATTGGTACAATAAACAGTGTGACCAACTCACATAGAAGGTATTTTATTCGGCTTTAATTGTCGGCTACTGGTTTTATTTCGATATTCCCGATATAAATGTGCCGTTTCAATGGTAATGGATAACATATAAGTGAGGAAAAAACACGTGATACTTAAACTTTATAACCGTGTTATCGGTCATAGAGAACGTTATAGAAAATATTAGCTATTAACTCTACAAAATGTAATCAGAGGTCTTATTCAATGCGACTTATTGGCTCTTTCTGTATTATATTTTTTTTATCTAAAATTGGACTTTAGCTCGTAATGCAATAGTTTCTGATTAAGTGTTGCATCTTGAAACTAAAATTTCTACCTAATTAGGTTACAATTTTCACTTTAGAGCATTCAAACAATGCCATTAAAATATATAAACGTGAATACTGGCAGTGTAGGCGGAACCAAAAGTTAAAAGCGTGTTAAAAAGAAAATTGGACGGCATTCTTTTAAAATCTTTATGCAAGACTAGCTTCTGCCCGCGACTTCGTACGCGGATCCTGTCCCTTATGCCAGCGACTACGGGGTCAGCAAAATCAAAGATCTGTATCGTCTGATATTGAATTTTAAGGGCCCGTTGACTTGGAAACAACGGAATACGCATAGTAGTGCAGTCATTGAAGCATTATTGCTACGATTTTTTTTACTGTGAACCGATTTGTATGAAATTTTGGAATTAGGTTCATCTTACCCTTAACTTTAAAAGTGGAAATGATTTGAACTCCGCCACCCCCCCTGGGGGTGGTTGCCACCCCCTCTTTGGGGTGAATATTTTTTTGCAAAATAACCTCGGATATCGATAGAAGACCTAATTTTAAGCAAAAGTTGTCTTTAAAGTTTAAAAAAAAATCAATACTTTTCAAGTTATTGGCAATTGAAAATTCGCAATTTTTTCACGTTTTTCATCGGTTTTTTGCAAATATCTCCAAAAATATACGTTTTATCGAAAATTTATTAAGAACAAAATTGTAGCAGGTAAAACAACTAACAATTTGTTTTTTTTATAACATGTCCTAAGTGCAATAATAAGCTAGATATTAAAGATCAAAGCCGTTTTTTATTTTGTCTGAAATTTAATGGTTGTGGTCAATGCCATGTAGCGGCGAGCAGATGAATTTTATATATTCTAATACAAATGGGGTTTGTAGTGCTTGAAATAAGCTTTAAGATGAGCGCTATTAAAAGTCTTTTGCACGTAAAATAAGTGAGCTGTATTGCAAATAAGGGGAGCATCTTATATTTTTTCTTTTAAATCAATGGGTTTCATAAGTGCCATTTCCACCAAAATTAAAATTAATCGTATTCCGCCTAGGATTAACTTTATTATGAAGAGTTTGATAGATAGTATCAGTTTGGCTGCTTCAGGACATATATTTTTCAAAAAAGTCACGATTAACGAAAAGAACAAAATTTCAAATTAAAGAAAAACCCACTTGTTTTTCATAATATCTCAAAAATTACGACAGATACGTATAAAAGTGTACTGATAAAAAAAATTGGTATTTTTGTGACAAACAATTTGGTTTTTTTGTTTTTTCTGTCGAACAAAAATTGACGGAGATATGATTGTTTAAAGAGCGCGTGCCAGTGCAATCACAGCCTCTCTTAAGCCCTTTAACCCTTCACCGTTTTAGAAAAAAGTTCTTTACTATATATTGCAATGATGGATGTTGTAGCCCTCTTAATTACTTTTACAGTGGTTTTTTATAAATTGTGATAGCATGAAAATTGAAGGAGTTACGGTCCAAAAACTTGTCATATTTTTTTCTACTTAGTAACTGAAAACTTCGGAGTGTCAATATTTGGAGCAATGTGAAAGTAGGCAGTATAATAAAGAGTCACAACTATTGTAATGTGTATATATGTGACCGGAAAATAATAAAACTCGTAAATTGATCAACTTACTAAAATGATAGATGGCATAAACTACGTCGATTAAATTTCAGACAAAATAAAAAACGGCTTTGATCATTAATATCTAGCTTAATATTGCACTTAGAACACTTTATAAAAAAACAAATTGTTCGTTGTTTTACCTGCTACAATTTTGTTCTTAATAAATTTTCGATAAAACGTATATTTTTGGAGATATTTGCAAAAAACCGATGAAAAACGTGAAAAAATTGCGAATGTTCAATTGCCAATAACTTGAAAAGTATTGGATTTTTTTTTAAACTTTAAAGACAACTTTTGCTTAAAATTAGGTCTTCTATCGATATCCGAGGTTATTTTGCAAAAAAAAATATTCACCCCAAAGAGGGGGTGGCAACCACCCCCAGGGGGGGTGGCGGAGTTCAAATCATTTTCACTTTTAAAGTTAAGGGTAAGATGAACCTAATTCCAAAATTTCATGCAAATCGGTTCACAGTAAAAAAATTCGGAGGTTAGACCGTATTTTTCGCTTCAATGACTGCACTATAGCCATTACAACAGAAACGCACCATAAAGGAGATTGGGCAAGAATGTATGAAGTTTGGTCCAAATGTCCACCACGAACGAGACCTATATAATTAAATAGTCCACTTAATTTAGAGTAACTTTTACTAAGAAGTAAAAAAAAACAATGCCAAAAAAAAGTTATGGCCAGAAATGTATTCTTAATTTTCGGTAGTTTTTGTATGTTATCATATTTTTATTTTTATTTTATTCCACTTCCATTTCTGCACTTTATCTAAAACTACGATGAGTAAGACACATTTGTATATAAACAGCCCATATTTTTTGCCCGATGGATGTACGAATCACTAACCAATTGAGGCGCCAGAAGTGCTTGAATATACTCAGCGGTTCCTGGATCTAAGAAAGTTCGATGTAACTGGTGGTGTCTTCTCTCTAATAATGAACAATTCTATTTTGACAGAAGTTTCAGAAAGTACGAAAATTGAACATCACGAAAAGTAATTGAAAAAATTAAATTGAAAAATCTATAAAATGTTGTATTTGATTTTGCTATAACTTTTTTTTGGCATTATATTTTTTTTTACTTTCATAACAAAAAATGTTCCATATTTAACGGGCTATCTAGCCATATAGGTCTTGTTCGTGGTGGACATTTGGACCGGAATCGCCCATTGTCCTTTAATTTTTGTACTTCAACGGCAAAAGCACAGCAGACTACCTAAACAAAACGCTGAGAACTGAACAGCAATAGACGTGACCATAGGGATAAAAGTAGTGATTCTAATTAGTCCGCATTTAAGATGTGTGTGGCAAAAATATTACACGTTATTACGTAAAAAAACATTAAATGTTACTGAGATGACAAAGTCGTGATGACTTAGTGGAAGTAGTGGTGGTTTAGTGGGTAGAGAACCAATCTCTCAAGTATGAGCGTGCGTCTTTGATTCCAGATCTGGCAAGTACCTGCCAATGCAACTTTTCTAAGTTCGTATTTTCTTTCTACGTATATTTTTAATACCAATGACCGTTATTTGGAGGGGATATTAAACTGTAGGTTCCGGCTGTCATTGAACATTCTTGGCAGTCGTTATGGGTAGTCAGAAGCCAGTAAGTCTGACCAGTTTTACCAAGGGGTGTTGGGTTGAGCGGGTAACCGGGTTGTGGAGGTCAGATGGGCAGCCACTCCTTGTAAAACACTGGTACTCACTTGCATCATGACTGGAAGTCGACCCTAACATAATTGGGACAAAGGCTCTTGAGATAATAACGACAATAATAATGAGATATAAGCACCGCAGGACATCTGAGGCTGATGACGGGGAGTAGCGACCCCGCGGGGCTATATATACTGAGTCCTCCAAGGAGAGTATACTGTCCCCAATGTCCGGCCGGTCGGAGTGAACCATGACGGTGGTAGGTCTCACACCTCTGGCTTGGCTTGACCGTCCAGAGTGGAGTCGCTGGAGCAGGGTTAGTAGCCCTGCTCGGAGGATAGGTGCCCACAGGGAGCGCTTAATCTGCATTTAAAATCCGCCGAGGTATCCTCACACTTCAGTCGCTCATGATGTCCCTGTTGCCCTCTTGTTGCTATTCAGTGACTGATTCCCGGGGGTCTGAGTCTGAGTCTCCACCTGCCATTTTTTACATGTATCTAATACATTGTCATCTTCAGGTATCCATAGTTCGCGTAGTTTCCCCATTCCTAGTCCATTAGCATCTCATCACAATAGCCCAAGTAGTTTTCATTCATAGTTAGCAATAGTTTAGCACTGAAACGGGGATAGTCCTTGGGTATATTCCTATAGTGTATACAGGGATAATCGTCGGTTTTGTGTCACCATTTCATTAAAGTTGTCTCAAAAGGGCTTCAGCGTTTTGGCTTCGACCCCACGTTTTCCTGCCGAAAATTCGGAACTCTGTAGACCCGAAGTCTGGAAGAGACATACAAAATAATAATGAGATATAACGCAACAAATTCGGAGAGTGGGGGCTCGTGACGCCACGTCTAGGTATGTAAAATTTGGACTTAGCAGTGACTTAACACAAAATTCAAGCGTGTTATATCTTCGTTATTATTTGTTTGTGAGAAGAAGCAAAGAAAAAATACGTGTCCATTAAGTTAGGGTTATCTAAAAGACGGACTAATTACTTTTTTTAATTCACCATACCTATTTCATAACATTCATTTCTATACATTTTAAGACAGTGTAGTATTGCTCTTGAAGTTCCACATCAGGTGTTCCAGATCTTCGATGTTTATTCGTCAATAGAGAGTGCTTATCAGATTGAACCACTTTTGCTAAAACGTCATATTTTTGTATGCTATAGTCTAGCTGGGCTCCTAGGGTTCCACATCAGGTGTTTTACATCTTCAATTTTTATAAGTCAACAGAGAGTGCTTATCAGATTGAACAACTTTTGCTGAAACGTCATACCTCTATATGCTATAGTCTAGCTGGGCCCCTGGAGTTCCACATCAGGTGTTTTAGATCTTCAATTTGTATAAGTCAATAGAAAGTACTTATCAAATTGAACAACTTTTGCTAAAACGTCATACCTGTATATGGTACAGAGAAGCTGGGCTCTTGGGGTTCCACATCAGGTGTTCCAGATCTTCAAATTTATTATCTCAGCTGAAAATGCTCATCACATGAAACAATTTTTGCCATGGCACCATTTTTGTATCTCTTATAGTTTTGTTGGTCTGTTGGTGTTCTGCATCAGGTCTTCAAGTTTCGAAGATAAATTATAGCCTATATGTTGACCAGGCTTAATACTGATACAACAAAGAAAAAATCATTGAAATCCGTTCAGTAGTTCCGAAGATTAGCGTGTACAAACAAACAGACATACAGACATACAGACATACAGACATACAGACAAAAAATTTTTTTTGGATTTGTGCTCCATTACTGTTTCTAAACCCCAACCAATTATAATTTTTTTAATATATTCAATGTACAGACACACTTTTTTTACAGATTTATTATATGTATAGATGAGGGTTTCTTAATTTACTTTTCCATTAATTGGTGGTCATGGAAATAATTGGTCGACGCACAAAAGCTAGTAATTTTGATAAATGAAGGAAGGAACGAAAGAATGAATGGTTCATTCACGGAGAGAGCGTTGTTTTTTTGGTGCTTTGGAATGACTTATTTTGTTTTAAAGGAAGAACAGGAAAAAATAGTCTGTCATCAGATAATTAATTTAATTTAACCGTAGAATCGTACCGTAAGAACCGTAGTACGAGATGAATATTAAAAATAAGTATGGCATCGGCCCGCTGAAAGCCCGCTGAAAACCGCATCAAATCGGGCCAGTGAAACGTGAGATAAACTTAGAAACTCCTTTTTTGAAGTCGGTTCAAAACCCAAACGTTTAAAAATTACAAGCAATTATTAACGGCTAAATGCTAATACATACAAGGGTACATAAAATACAGATATGTATACCTCTAAATAGGTGATTTTCTATTTGCACTATCAGTTTTTGTTATAATGTTCTTTGTTTACCAACTTAGTGGGGTTCAAATAGTTGGAAATTCCCAATAAACCCACACTAGCACAGTAATTGAACCTTAACTGCAGTTAATAGTTAACTGGTACCAAAATCGATATCATAGTCAGTTGCTTCGTCATGTTTGTTTTGAAACTGGGATATTAGAACTAGTTTTCGAAATAAGGGACTTGTTTTAGAAATGAGGGACAGCAGATGTAAAATGAAAAAGTTTGACGTATTTATGTGACATTGTATGGGTAGACTAATTTAAGTTCTGATATGTTTAGGACAATATTTGTACAAAAAAAGTATTTCTGCTTTATTTTATTTATTGTTCCAAGAAGAACTTTATTTGATTGATAATTACTATCCCTCAACATACTTTGATTTTTAAATACACTTTTAATATACCTAGACTCCGCTCTAATTAGTTTTTCATTGTTTAAATTGGACACATAGCAAATAAGTCTTAAATTAAACACCTAACTTATACAAATCCTGGAAATATAGGTAATATCTCGGAATGAAAACTCATTCGCTGAAATAATGGCCGTAAGTACCTAGATCATGGTCCTATTGTTATAATATAACTAAGTAAAGTAATATAATGTAGAATATATTACACCTTCGCTCGATAGCAAGAGAAATGTGTATTTAGTTAGGTGAATACGAAATTGCCTAGGTGTAATAGATTGTATTACGGTACATTATTCATTAGTTACTGCCAGATTATATTATAACGTAGACTACTATAGTGTATCGGTTTGTTAGGAACAATAGTTTCATAGAATGATCTGTCTATTTTCATTGTAATGCTAGAAACAATAATTATGTTCCAAGCAGTATTGTTTGACCACGTATCTACTTGGTGATATGGTTGAAAAGTATCTGAAGCTCATACGCTGTAGTGACCATTCGTAGTCAGAAATAGAGGTTTTCCTCGAAGCGCCACCGTTTTGAGGTGCACCTGATGAGCGCACCATTTAGTAGTAATTGTTATGCCTTGGCCAGGAGCTTAGCCTTTCCCAACAATGTTAGAGGCTTCCTGTCTAACCAGAGCTGAGTACCTGAGTTTTACATGGAGCTACATCCTATCTGACCTCCTCAAACCAGTTACCTGGGCAAAACGGTATCCCTTGGTAAGACTGTTTGGACTGCCAAGGGTGTTCAAATGACAGATGAAAATACCTTATTTAATACTTTCCAAAAAATATCAAGTGCTCTCAGTTACAATCCAAAGAAAAAAAATAATATCGTTATACAGCTTTCACACGTGTTTGAAAGACAGTACTGGGAACGTAGGCGAATAAAAAAGGGGAGTCAACCTAATCTGCATACAACGTACATCGGAGCGTATTCTGACTCAGGATAAACGGTTTCATTTCTATATTAAACTTTTATTGGCGCGTTTTATTATTTTTATTTCAGTTTTTTTTTTCACGTTGGCAACATTTTTGTGGAATATGTTTACTTATATTTTAGGAGTGTTTAATATTTTGTTTTGCTGGGAAAATATATGTGAAATATTAGGGTGATTACATAATGAAATATTACAGTTTTGAATGCCCACTTATATGAAGAATGTTGACAGGAAAATCGCCGATGATAGTTTATAATTATACAGAACCTTCACAGAATATAACGAATGCAACTAATATTAGCTACAAGTTGTGGGAAAGTAGCCATTTGGTCTAACCCTATACCTTAGAACTGTAATAAAAGTTATTGTAGTAAGGAAATAACTTCCACTTAAATACTGTAGTATTTAAGTAAGGAAGTAAGAATAATACTTATAACTATTATAAAAAGTTGTTTAATAGTAAAAAGTTAAATAAATCATCATTTAATTTATTAAACCAATAAACCACAAATCGTTATTTGTTTAAAATAAATTTTCTTGTTTGTTATAGTGAAGACAGAAGTTTAATTAAAGATTTTTATAGCCAGCCTCATGGATTCCAAATAGGGGCTTTCTTGTAATTAATGATTATTGTTATTTTATAGGCCGTTTACAACGCAGTTCTCTGTTTTCAATCGTTATGGTTCAGCTTGTAATAGAAACACGGCTGTTGAAGTACCGAATGCAAAGTTTCAAATAGGTTTTAAATCACTACATAGTCCATTAAATACAGGATAGAAAGTGCTTTTACTTTTTTTTCGCTAACGGCCGTACCGACCACAAATTCCTTTACAAGTTTTCGAACAAAACTAAAATGCGTATTTGGCACGCTTACATTTCGGACGCACACGCCGAAAATGTATTCCCGGCGCTGACTTTTTTCACTTAAAAAAAATGCAACGTGATTCGCTTTCGGCGTAACGCCCAAGTTCACCGACAACGTAAACGTTAGTCTTGTTAAAACTACTCTTTACCATGAATTTTCACGTTAAATCAAAGTCAAATCATTTTATTCATTCATTCATTTAAAGGCCTTTACGAGATCTTATTAATAAAAATTTAAAAATATAAAGAAGTTCGATTCAGTAAATAATTAAGTTGTTTAAGAAAAAAAAACGGGCGTTTATGCTATCAGTGAAGCTGGGCCTAAGTTCGCTAGTACTCAGTGAATCGTACGATTACGTACGGAAATACGATTCGAGAGATTTATCCCTCACGTACACATTTGATGAATAGGGACGTTTTTGCGCAGAACTCTTACGATCTTGGAGACAAAGTTTGAAGATCTCGAGTTGATTTACTTTCTCATTTCCTTACTATTATACGCGAGGGAATTGGATAATAGAATTATGAGATTTAGGGGTGAAAATTGTGTTTTTGTGAGCCAGGTAGGTACTTTCTGATTGGGCATATTTTTATCAAATTATAATGAAACTTTACAATTATTTGGAACTGTTGCGTCGTGTGTTCTTAAGTTCCTTCGCAGCTTACGTTTTTAACCAACTCCCCAAAGAGGAGTTTCTTAATTGGGATGTTTGTATTTTTTTAAATAAATGTGGCTCATTATTTTAAGCGTATACTAATTCTCTCACAAAGAAACTACTTACCAAGAAGTAAGGTATTGACCGGGGTATGAAAGCAGTTTATTCCTCTTTAGAACGTTATTGCTCCATTTTCCGCTGAAAAGGCTTGAAGTTCAAAATGCTTTATTTTCTTAAAGTGGAGAAATATCAGACGTTTATCCAGGTATAACTTACGTTAAGTCTGTAAATGGTAGACTTAAACTAAAATAAATGACTTCAAAGACTTATAAAACGATGCAAAAGAGTTTCGACAAAGAATTCACATTTCACATAACATCATAATAGGGTAGTTTCCTAAAAAATAATAATTAGTCCGTCTTGTAGATTGTCCAAAATTAAGCGATACGTATTTTTTCTTTTTTAAATTGGATCAGAACTTGTTAAGATATAGCGTGTTAAAGTTGAGTGTGACGTCACAAGTTGCTACAATTTTCAGGAGACTGTGACGTAAAAGGCCCCCACTCCTAATTTTTGAAGCGTATTATCTTTGTCATTTTATGTTCAATTAAAAAAAGAAAAAATACGTATCCAATATTTTTTGATTATCTAAAAAGCGGACTAAATATTATTTCATTATTTCGACCCTGGAAACTACCCTATTATGGTACCTACGCATTTTAATTGGAAACCCAGACTGGTTTGTACAAAGTACCTAACAGTAAAAAAATACGATATTTTGATGGCTTCATATAAGTCTTGCACCGTTTTTATTGCGCTCTGAAATCTTTATATCTTTATGTAGTTGCTCCGATTTTAATAACAACTTAAGCTTATGAGAGCACTTCCCGAGACTGAGTATTAAAATCAAGTATTAAACGAAAGCTATTGCAGTATCGTTGTAATAATATAATTAGTATCTAGTGCTAAGGCTTAATTATAACGTTCAGCGCTTCATTGGATATCTTACTTAATCCGCCATAAGATTAAAACTTGTCTAGTCATTTAACGTTCCTTCTCTGTCTTTTTTTATCTAGCCCAGGTAACCACGCTAAAAAACTCGTTCTGAAAAAATCTAAACGTTAATTCCAAACTTTCAGAGTTGTATGAATATTTACCGTGCCTTTTTTGGAAAAAAAGAAAACCAAAATACAATTTCTACATTTGAAATTTCAGGTAGAAGTGCAACCTCTATATTTGCTTAGGTAACTCTATACCAAAAAATCTGTAACATCTAGCAATATGTGCTTCGGTACAATGTTTGCACTTTCTACATATCACAGCTGTATTCCAGTTATTTACTTATGTAGATCAAATAGGCTCGTTCGGCTCGTTCCTCGGATCATCGGCTTTCTGTGCAAGATTCTAGCCTCGGGCGACTGTCTATACATAGGCCGCGACCGTTTCTTATTGCGATTATATTAATAGAGATTATGAGGATTTACTTCTATTTCTACTTAGCTCTAAGAGTAATGTTTAATATCCTTTCTTCTCTGAAATGTTATTCACTGATGAGCGTTATTGCATCTTTAGTCTTTATCTGAAGACTAATAAAAATGTATCAAAATATATTTTCCACACGATGGGTCTTCAAAATTGCTAGTTTAAACAGACGACATAAAAACTGAGCAGAATATCAAATGGTTGAACCAGCCGAGTCAGATCATTAAATATAGAAAATGTCTCATTATTATAAAAACGATAGCTATTTTCTCAGCCTTTTCTCCAGCATAAAGATCGTTTATTTGACGCGTAATCACCCATTTAAAACTATTACACTCTACTCAGCATAATCTTTGTTTACTGCGAAGTAGAATAAATGGTAGTCATCACATAGCATTTATCTTGAAAATGCGTAAGAAATATATTACAAACTACCTCCGTGGAGGGGCCTTGTCAATTTATACTCGACGATATCTTTTATGTAATCTCTTCAACGAGTCTTCAATAGATAGTAGATATCCTATACTTTATACACTACACCGGCGAGCATGATCGCTTTATAGACAACAGATAAGAAACCTAAACTAAATCTTCATAGATAAAGAATGCTCGGGTTTTTCTCGCCATCGCTGAAAAGGGTGACGAAACAAAATCAACAATCGATTTGATCCGTCCGTCTAATAATCGATAGTAATCGGTTATCCGTTACTCGATCATAGTTTCATAGACAATGTGTAGTGTTGTAAAAAAGAAATAAAACTCTTTGATACAAAGCACTATCGACCGCAAGGGGTCGCCGGCCTATGATTGCTGGCTTCAGTGACGCAGTGGCACTTAACGAGAATTTTAAATTCAAACCAAGAATTTATTCGAGTCGAATGCGGCTTCCATTGCATAAACATTACTTTCCGTATAATAATAGACTTTAAAAATATAAATGTGCAGGAACAATAAATGTGCAAGCATTAGGTACTCGCTAACTCGGCCGTTAGCTACTAAAGTTTGATTGGATTTTACTTCTAGAAAAATCGATTTAAAACTTTTTAGATTCGATATTATGGTCAGTAACTAAGGCTTGCAGTTTGATAGTCAACTATTATTATTATGTATACTTAGCTTTTAAGTAGGTAAAACTTTTTCCATGAATGTTTGCTTAACTTCTAATGCGTGAGCGTAGCTACATACTTGGAAAAACAACTACCTTTTACATAGGGAACTAGGAAGGAATAAATCAATACAATTATCTTCAAATACATTACATACAGGTTTACTCACATAAATTCTTCATAAACACGATAATGAAAAGCGTATTTTCTGAACAAACTTCTTGTTTGGAGCGCCTTCTTAAATTATTGTCGGAACATTAAATGCGCTTCTGCATAAAGTAACACGTTTATTGTGTAGTCGTAAAAATATATTAGAAAATATCATTAAATATTAATAATCAAAATTAAATTATGCAAATCAATCATTGGAAAATCTTAACACTAACTTTTTTCACAGACAATTGTAGAAAAACCATAGTAAAGGTAAACTTTTTGGCGGGCAATGGAAAGCATTATGAAGTCTTTATTCTAATTGAGTATGTTTATTATGAAGTTGTTATTTTAAAAAATGTAAAATCATATGAAGGTAAGTAAATAATATCTGTTACGTAATTAAAATCCTGCAATTATATTACCTTGAATTTTTACATAATCTAAACGGGGTCAATGACCGTTTGACTTTTCAAGCAGTGAGTAGGTATTCTTTATTATCTGTGGCCGTTAATGGTCGAGGTGCTAAACAGTAGAACAACTGTTCGAAAGAGGTTTTAACGCTATTCCGAAGGTTTCTTCATTACCGTATCTATTCTCTATTGATTCAAGTTATGTGGCCGACAAGGAATTCTTTAACGTTTATGGCTATTGATTGCTTCGATAAATTACAATTCTAACTTGTACCACCCGGTATTCCAATTCAGTAAATGATTGTAAATTACTTATTGTTTTAATGAAATGCTTTCAGAATGGATTCATAATGTTTCATTGCATATAGTTTAGGCTAGCAGTGTATTTTGGAGTTCTTATAAAATATTATACGTAAAATAGATTATGTATTGACAGTTTGTTAGAAATACTTTTCCCGATCTTATTAATTAATATTTTATAATAGATTAATAATTAAGTCGACTTCCCAAAAAGAGGATGGTTCTCAATTCAACAGGGTGTATTAATAATGAAATGAATGCCTTTTTATCTGAATCGGATTCATTCAATTCATAGGGGTATTGAATTGTTAACAAAATTCGTTCTGTATGCATAATTATTTAAGCTCTATCGAATAACAGAATATATCAAATATCAAAACCGACTTGCGACATTGTATTACGAGTAAAATGGCCAACTTTAATAAAAGCTTTTAAGAAAATCATGCTCTATTGAAATTAACAAAGCAATGTCAGTTGTTCTTTTTCATTTATAAGTTCAGAGAAAAATGCAAGAAGTTGATGAAGCCGCATTAATTAATAAATTGATTCTTTGTATTGAGTGCCAGTTCTGATTATGTTAACGATTCGCAATAATGAAATAACTGTTATTGGTGAATTGAGTTGTGTATTGGTTATAAGCATTTTTTTTTATGGATCGCGAAAGTTTGTGAGAATTGTATGCTCGGATGGAAATTTGTTTCACCACTTCTTTGGAACACATATAGGAAGTGGTAAAAGGCGGGTTTTGGGGGCTGTTTTCTGTAAAAGCTACCTCCATAAAAGAGCTGATTCTCCTGCAGCTTGAAAAAAGAAAGACTTTTTATTTTAGTCATTACTGAAGCAAGATACCTACTACATATACTGTATTTATTATGTTTTCTCGTTGAAGACTCGACAAGAGAGCATGGTTGTTCAGAATATTTCATGAAGCATAGGTACTTGAGGAGTGTTGTTAGCTATTCCTTTGAGCCGTACAGAAGGGGAAATAAAATGTTTGATGGATTTGAACAGTATTCCTTATTTACTCGTTCCTTACTTTGTCGCAAAAATATTGTTGACTGGATAATATATTGTCGAATATAAACCCTTTAGGACACCGCAGACAAAGCGGGTTTTGGAAGAGACGGTGGGACGATCTGGATGTCTACTAGTTTCAATGGATCCCAAAGTATCGGGAACCAAGAAGTGAAATGGGGAGGCCTTTGTCCAGAAGATAAATAAATCGAGTTAGAAATGAGGGAAAAACATAACATATAGGTATTGAACTCTTGAAAGAAAGAAATCTATTACAAAAAATGTTTGATAAGAAAATAAAATGTTTGTACCAGTGCAATGCTATTATAAAATACCAAGGTTCAAGTTTTATATCCTTTTCCTATAACTGGATTGGTACTTAGTTAATGATGATGTTTGCCGTCTCCCGATATTTTAATAACTAGCTTTGCAGTCCGAAGAAGTGCATATTTTACAGTCGCAATTATCATAAGCTTTAACAACCTAATACCCACTGTATAAGGGTGTTTTGAGAACTGCAGTTTAAACCCCATATAAATTTTAATACTCCAATAGCCACAGGAGATCAGAGCACATATTTCTTTCAAAACTGAAATCAAAAATAAAATATTGGAAAATTATAGTTGTCAAAGGCTCAAATCCGATTTCTAGGAATTGCAAATAAATATTTTACGTTGAATTTTTAGCCATATGAAAATATTTCTATTGCATGATATTTGCGAAGACTGAATAAAATATATGCAGATCCGCATATTGCTCATATGAAATGGAAAATATGTGACCAGTTGACCACACAGGATCCCGATACCATAAATTTAAAGCATGCTAGTAATACTCTCATGTTATGGGCACAACAACTGGTGGCAATCCCGTTTCCCAAGGCTAGTCATAACGGTATCGCAACCAGTATTCCCATACTGGGTTTGGAATCCTGTGCCATAAACTCTGCTAATGATTCCAAGTAATTTAAACCTAATTGAGACGTAATAAGTTCTATAAGAAGCGCAGTGGATAAAGTGGTCTCGTTTCGCAGGACGGATGGGGCTATAATTCGAATGACAAAGATCATGTAAGTTTTCAAGCTTTATGTTTTTAACTTATGAATGTGAAAAGTAAGTTAAGATGAACAGAATGTCTAAAGTTTCTAGAAAAATGTTGCCCTCATTCTTTTTCCGTCACATTAAACTAAAATATTGTATTCTTTTCGGGACCTCCATTCAAGTCTCACCTTAGTAATAAGTTAAATTATGAGCACTTACGTGAAAAGGTTGTGAATAAAGCTTTTACTTTCTTTACTTGTTATTAAATGAGAGAAACACATTTAATCTTACAGAGAGGCCGCCATGCAGAAAGATAAATGGCGGGAACGGCGTTATCTTTTTACAATAATCTTTTTCATACCAATTTCATGAAGGCAACGGAATATTCAGTCTGTTTTAATATTTAATCAGCTGAATTCTTGTGCACCAACACTCGTTTACGGCTGTATTTTAAAAGCATTTTTGTTACTTTTCTAAGTTGACAGAAACTTTGAGCAAACTTACACTGTGTTGCTATAAATAAAATGAAAGTTGAAGTAAGTTGTCACTTCAAAGTTTTCTCCCTTTTAGTTTTCAAAGCGAAAAAGTGACTTTAATAAAATACCTTTTATACTGCATCATATTTTTGTTCTATATACAGATAGTGAGCACGACTTTATGACATTCCACGGAGCAAAATATTTAGCTGAAACACAACTGCATGTTCAAATATTCAAAATGACACCAGCTCTTCTAAAAAAGCAACAAAATGTTTAACATATGGCAAGTTTTAAGTAGAAAAATGCTGGCGGTAATAACCGAGAGAGGTTCGTTATCTCGGCGCAGACGGCACACGTCTGAATGGCCTCCATTGACGCCGGCGAGAAGCATTCGAGTATTGCCCCCCTTAATTAAGAGGGACGAAGAGTGGTTTGAAAGCGTTGGCGGTGTACAATGCCTAGGCATCCTGGTTGTTTTGAGGGCGCCTCATTGTTCTTGGATCGCTCGCGCTTCCACCTGGAGTGAGTCCCTAGTTTGACTCCACAAAGAATTTTGCGAACGTACTGTAGGTGCAGTTTCGCCTTTTAAGATGTTCGCAATTATTTTTAATTGCTAAGAACTTTTTGTGTGAGATGTGCAATTTTAAAAACATGCCTGTGATTTTTGTTTTCGTTTCTTTGCTGGGACGTCGTGAAATATTATGGTTACGCTAACGTCTTTTTTTGTTTGCTATCGCACTTACTTCAGATTAATTGCTTTCGTGTTGCTTTTTGTTTTTATGAATAAGTTGTGGCAAACCGCAAAAGGTACGGGACGGGGTAGGTTTGTCATTTTACATGTTTATGTTTTAGGTCGAGAAAATACAGGTATAATAATTTTCCGGCTACATAATTGCGGGTTGTCAACACGGCCAACGAGAGGAGAAGGCGGAACAAAGTATCATATTCACGTAACCCAAGCATCGCGTATGTTGACGATATAAATCCGGTATATCAACAAAAGCGTCCAATTCCCTTTTGTTGTAAGCAATTTTCTGTGAAAATCATATCAGAGGGTTCCTTTTGAATCGCTGTAAGAGGGTTTAGTCCGTCCCATTCAAGCCTTAGTTACACTTGCGACGTTAAACCAATGTGGGGTGAATTCAATGGGATAATGTATGGTGTTTTGAAAGACGCGGAAAATATTGAGTTAAGGTGATAGTGGCTGGGGTGTTGATGGAGTTTTTTAATCTACCTGTGTGTCTTGTTTATGGCGGTGAAACACGATAACTTCGTTAGTAGGAGAAAGGAATAAAAGGTTTTCGAGGATAGTGCAAGGTTTAACTACTTATATACAAGCTGATAACTATTGATGTACAAAATGTATAGCAAAATTTAGGTGAAATATATGTTTTTTTGTTAGTTTGACTGTATATTTTAACCGTGAGAAATAGCTAGTCTAAAATCATTTAACACTAAAGTATAAAACCAAACTATTCGAACAACAGCCGAACGTAAAACAGACCGGCCAGACTAACACGATCATAATCCGGACACGCCATAAAATATAATGTCGCAGTAAAAACGATATAGTCTAATAGCTCGCGTTATATGAACAAAGGAGGTATACAGCGCATATAAATCTTTTGCACCTCGATCTGCAATGATTGGACAAATTACATGGCCATATCACACGCCAGTATTGCTTGACCCCCCATATAACAACCACTTGCGTCTCTTTGTAGCGAATTGTCGTGGTTTTGGGGAGGAGGGGGAGGTCATTTGCGGTGGTCGCAATAGGAATTGCTCGCATTCATGGGCGGACAATACGTTCAATGGGCTCTCTTATACACAATACATAGCTGAAATCCGCAAAGATCTATTGTAGATATTTTTAGATAATACTGTTCTGTTAGAGTTTTTTCTGTTTAGTCTGAATGTTTATAGGTATTATTTTGGAAAGCCTTTCTAATAATAAAGGCCTTTTTTTTAATAAAAAAATAAATCTTTGTTATTTGTTTTTTTGATGCAACAAATCAGTTGAATAAACAGGATACGAAAATAGCAAATACCTACTAATTAAGGAAGATTTATTAGGATTAGGAAGTAGGTGTATATCGTAAAAACAGGTTAATGAAGTATTTTTCTTAAGTATGATAAAAACACGAAATAATCCTCGCTTCAACTTTATTAAGTTAAAACAATCCAGCGCCTACGAAGTATTTTGCATGCTCAGATGATATCACGATAAGATCTAGTCACCTTGAATGCCATTAGCATTTCTCATAGCACATACTGCGCAAACAAAAACATAAAACGTTTTAATAATATCCTGAAAGTGAAATAAGTAAACCTAGATAACATGTGCAGCCCAATTAAACCCCAGCTTTTGCTAAATCTAATATGTTAGCACTTAGGTATCCCACTAAGCTGGTTGTATCTTACTTTCACATAGGTACGTGAGAATTAACATTACCAAATGATTTTCTAATTTCAACCATAACATTATCAAAATAAGGTGCATTCCTATTTTCGACATGAAATATTCCGCTATGAAGAAACGCGAGCTGGCACCATACGGTAAAGGAAAACTTAGGAAAATGTTTTCTAAGGTCGTACGAACATATGTTAGCCCGATATTTTATTGCTCTACTTAAAACGCTAAGTTTCTCTAACTGTTGTTGTTTGTTTTACATTAGTAGGAAAAGTGTGAAGGAAAACTCAAACACGGTAAAAACAAAGATTGTATCGAAGTCAAATTACTTAGCAATTTGCTGTCGAACTGAAGGGAACTTTATTTTTAACAAAGAAGCTCTTCGGGAGTTGTTGCCGTTCCGATACAAAGAGATTTCCTCGCACGTTACGCCTTGTGTTGTTTTCCTTAAAATTTAATCAATATTACGTCTCATCACAGTGATTAATTTCACGGCATTGTTGGCTTTCAAAGAGTAACAAAACGATCGAGTAGAACAAAGGTCTTCGTTAAAACAGTACACAGTAAATCAGAAGCTTAAAAATAAAAATATCATCGTCGTAAATGGCGCCAAGCCGTAGCACTGACGTGAAATAAATTGCGAAAAGACGATAAAAATATCGTAATGGCTTTGTCGACTTCTATCGCTTGCAATAAAAAGCTTCAAGATTTCAAAAATATGATTCCAAACCTAGCCAAGGAATCTTCCTTCGAGAGAGATGTAGCAAAAGTACACGCTAGAACAAGGAGACGTACTTCATATAAAAATTGTGTCTTATCACCAGGTTATAAAGTTTAAATTTCTGTACACATAATAATTTGGTAAGGTTACACGAGAAGTTGCAAGCTCGCCGGCAAAATGAAAAATATTAAAGGAGTCCTGAATTTCAAACGGCCATTTACAATTGTACAAATTGAATGGAATTCCTTAATATTATCTTCTGCCTTTATTATCTAATGAAATAAAGAATGTGCAATGAAACATTTCAATGGAGAAATGTTTGAAGTTGAAGATGCCACTGGAGACAAGAATTTTTGATTTCCGAAATATTTAAATATTATTCGAAAGAAGGAATGACAAGGACGTCTTCCAAATTGAAATAACTGTATTTATTTAAAACAGGAAATAGACCATTTACATAAAATATTGAGTAGTCCTAAAGTAAAAATTCAGCACTTATTATGTTGATGAACATATAAAAAAATCATTAACTTACAGAACCAAATTAAACGGCACACTAAATAACAGCAACAACTTAGTCTCACCCCATAAATCTTAGGAAAATGCAGTCGGCTCTTAAATTCTTAATTGCTGCAGAAATAAAATTTTACAACGTCGCGTCGCCCCGTTATATTAGCATAGGAAAACTTTTACAGGCACTCAAAATGTTATAGCTTACAAAGTATCGAGGACATGGAAGGATCGCAGGATTGAGAGGTCCTCAAGATGTCAAGTGTGGGTTCACCGGTTCACGCTTCGCCGTGAGGGCTGGCCCCTCCGACGTCGAGAGGAACAAGTGTTCATTGAGAAAGGTAACATTTGCTATGTAGGCACTCCACGCTTATGATCTGGTTTTGGACGGCGTTTCAAGACAGGCTTTTGTTTTTTAAGTAGAACTTGCTAGGCTCTATTTCTTGTGTTGGCTGTTTTCATTTTGCGTGCATGGGTCACTTCTGTTTTTTTAATGAGCAACATGAAATGTTATTTTCAAATTCGGCGGTAGCTTTACCGAAATTGGGTTTCAAAGTATATTTTTAGCTACATGCGAGTTCGCAAACTTTTCGCTACGAAATTCGTAAATAAATCTAACATTGTTGCGTACTTTATTCAACAATTCGGTAACGACCATTAGTGAAGTTGTAATTAGCAGCACAATAAGTACTTGTTGAATGTTTTTTTTACAAATGGTAGAAAGTCTAGTTTCACGAATTAAGTAGGTACTGATCAAGTACGCAGCTATGTTACCACTACAACAGTTACTTAGTTAAAACAATAAAACTGCAATCACAGACATACCTAAGTCGTAAAAGTAGCGAGCATTTATCCTACTAAGTATAAATTATCTACGTCTTAAAGGCGATAAAATACAGAAATAAGCTGTGCTTTAATACTTCCGTTGTTAGTTTAAGGTCTGCTTTTCTGTCTCTACAGAGTTACAAAATACATAAATGTATTGATTTATTCATAACATACCTACTTTAGTTCGTACTTTTCTAATTGATTTACCTAAACCTGATGCTATAACAAAGTAGGTAATTTAAACGTTATTTCCATTAACATAAATGTCACTTTTTATGCGCTCTCGTCCGCAATTGCATCTCCTCGTACTTCGTGTTAAAAGCACTCATAAAAGTAAATCAGAAGCACTCTATATTGTAAGTTACTCAATTATTTGTTCCGGTACCGTATTTTTTCTGTTTACCTAAGCTATTAACTGTTTATTGTCTTTAAAAGCTTCCATCGTTCATAAGGCAACGTAACAAGAGGTACTTTTTTACATCACGATATATATAGTTTCACTTTTATAAGTACATTTGTCTATTTAGCCAATATTGTGTCCCCCTATTTAATGTTAAAAGTATATTCTAATTGACCATGTCCCATCGAAATTCCTAATTGTAATTCCTCACTAAATACCTACGCAAGCAAACCCTACATTGCAACAGCACTTGTGAGCAATAAACCAATCGCCAATCCCCGCAGTCAGCTTAAGTTAAGTATCTCCACAAGTCCACATAATCACCGCGAAGTGTGTATAATATGCATTCATTCATCCTCTTTAGCGCATTTATCTACCTCTATCTAACCCAGTAAATCAGTAGCAGGTAATGCTTCTTACAAATGTATGTACGGTACAAAACCCGTCCCGTAAGTCGCAGCGGCCGTACAAATATTTGTTCCGGCCCCGGAATGTCTTGATGAAGCTCATGTGAGCACAGATTATCAAATTACGCTGCGACAAAACGAACGAATTAAAGAGTATGGTTACAGTGTTGTAGGTATGTTTCAACGTTGCTAATAAATTCACCTATTTGAAATAGAAAGATGGTAAAATTAATGCGTATGACAAAAATGATAATAGAAATGGATAGATCCATTCGTTATGTACGTAAGACGCCAGGATATGAGACAGTTTTGTTCACTGAACTGTAAGCTGACAAGCAAACCGCAGGAAGTTATAAGGTATTAATACGACAGGTTACTTAATCTCCAAGGAAGTCAGCTTTGAAGATAATGCTTTTTTGGGGAGCTTACATGGCTTCTTACGAGGAGGCTTTGAAATTACCATTCTAAGTAAACAGAATTAGGGAAATTAGGTTAAACTCGATTATTAGACACAGCGAAAACTTTACACGAAGACATCAAGTTTAAATGTCGTATTCCGAGACATGAAACCTAGCACCAGCTAAAGCAATGCCAGAGAAACATTCCCGTCACAAAGCAAGATAAATGAAACAAAATGACGGTAAAGAAATAACGTCATAAGCGAGACACACATAGTGCATGAATGTCCGTGGCGGGCCGAGCTTGACAAATTGGAGTCCCAGGATTATCCTTTCAATGTGCTATATTACGAGACCCGGGGAGAATTATATCGCGGCAATCGAGTGCCACGCTTTTGTTTCATTACATTTATCCGAGATTTTTAAACGGTAGCGCCAATTTTGCTGTGGGATTATTCCGAGGGATTATTTTCATTGGGTGCGGTTTAATTCGGGGCGTTTGTTCGCGCGCCATTTTTGACACGCGGTTTTCGGCGGGTCATTTCGGGATTATATTATTCGATTGTGGAATCGACAAATTTGCAAAAAAACTTTTTGATTTTGAAATAGGTACTGCCTATAAGTATTGAACATTGTTGCACGTTTTTCATACTAAATTGGAAATGTTGAATTTATGATAGCTTGTCGTCCAACTCTTGTTGATAATATAATCGATTGTTATTATGATCATCGACAGTTATCCAATAATTCTTGATGTAATAAATGGCTGCAGATTTTTCAGTTTTATCCAGGAAAAACCGAAAATCCGAAATAAGTACGAGGCATGCGGGAGGGTTTGCCGTGTAACTTACGAGCGAAAGGCGATTTCAGGAGAGTGTATTCTTTCTTATTTACATTAAATTCCTTGAACTTTATTTATTTAGTTAATGTATTAATAGTTCTAACAACACTTAAGTACAAGCAACCTATGTAATTGTGTATTGAAATAACTTGCTATGTATTTTTCTGTGATGAGATTAAAAGTTTTAACTTAAGTAGGTATGCTTGGTAATGATTGTCAGACAACATAAATGGGTGGTGTATCCAATCAAGTAGGTACGTGTGTAATGAACACAGTGTGTTTCTTAAATAAAGAAAAGATGCTCAAATTCGCTCTATCTCATATTTTACACCATCTTAATATTATAGACGACATGTCGTTTGTATAAAAATGGCCGGCGAAAGCCTTGGATAGGGTCTCACAGGAAATGAACCGTGGACTTTGTGCCGCCTTAATGTACCTACACATCAGACCTTGCCGATTTAGAATTACAAATATATTTCACACCGCGTCTCCTTCAAGAATAAAGTGAAAGAGGAAACATTTTCCACCCATGCCTGCGTATCTGTTACACCATTTATATTCATCAGGTATTACATTTGACAACCCTATCTTGGTACTCCTCAGAACTCCGTTTTCCATATTTTGCTGAGGATTTTAAAATAGACTTCACTTCTTTAGATTATGCCACATTATAAGATGCATGTTTGGCTCCATTAAAATTATCATTCGAAAATATGGCGATTGGAGCACGCGAGTCCTGAAGGATGATTGCAGTGCAGCACAAATTGGACCTTAATCAGAGCAGTGGTAAGTTTATTTTAGTTTGAAGTGTGAAGGGGGTAATTTGGTAAACTGTTTACGCTAATACAAGCCTGAGGGACCGGTTGCACTCGTATTTAGCTGCACGCACACCCTGTCTTTTCCTTTCCTTTTTTTAACAAACATCTCGTTGTAAGTCATGATGGTTTATTTGGTTTAACTGTGGACGTGAGCTAGTTACGGGTTGAATTAGTTTTTTTTAGTTTGTGGTTTTGAATACGGCGGAGATTGCGTTGATTTACAAAATCGATCCGGTCTACTCCGGAAAATGTAGGCTGTTTGCTGTTCTGTTTGTTTAATTTGTGGTTTGGTGTCTTATATTTTATTTTTAGTAAATAACGAAGTAAGCTCGTGAGAACCTGATAGCCAAAAGACATGATTGTGAACAGAACAAAAAAAGAGTACCAACTGTGAAAATGCCGAAGACATCCAGAAGAGTTGGTCTTAAAAGAGTTTGTATGTGTGAAAAGTCGCACAGGTGACAGCGAGATAGTTATCTGCAGCCAAGGTATGTTCGATTAATTACAGTACAGATAAACTTCCCAGCAGCTAGTACTTGTAACTTTAACGATTTAGAACACCGTTAGCCGGTTAAATACTGTGATTGCCTGACCTGAGCACTTGAAAGTTAATTGATTCTTGTGAAGTACTGTAATTCTATTCGTTTCCTTTAAATAAATTTCATAAGCTTAAGTCACAATAAAATCATAATTTATGAATACTACTTTAGTACATTATGGCAAAATTTAATTATAGAGTTACATGCCGTAAAGTTCCTTCATTAGAAAATTACATTTAGTTTCGTAATTTACATTGCCGAAAGACCAAACTTGAAGTTACTCTAAGCATAATAAAACCTAATTAAGTTAGTTCCACAAACAAATGCGTTACTAATAAAATAGTTTATTACCACCCTGTCTAAGTTATACGCAAAGTTGGCAACTTCATCTAACTTAGGCATTACGACTTTGCGACTTAAGTACGAGACAAGATTGACCAAATATAATGTCGGAAATACGAGTTAAGTTACAAGTGCCACGACTTAAGGTCAATGTTTCAAGTTAAGCCGAATTTAGGCCGAAGTTGAAGCCGATTTTGGGTGAAGCTGTACTTAGAAATTTGAAAGTTCTGAAGATGGACCGCTGTGGTTTGTCGTCCTTTATTTTTAGCTTTTGCGAAACAATTTTGGGTAGGTACTTTGAAAACTTTTTTGTATTTATTTCTACGTTGATATCAATGATATTAAAAACACATGAGGTAAATACTCTGTTTATATACGAACAATAGTTATTTGTTATACAAGAGTGCAAAGTTGCTTTTTAACCGCGGGCTCAATTTTGATGACCGAGCAAGCGAAGGATTCTAAAATTGAAACACGAGCGTAGCGAGTGTTTCAATAATTAGAATCCTGAGCGATAGCGAGGGAATCAAAAGAGCACAAGGTGAAAAATCTTTGCACTCGAGTGAAACACGTAACTTTTCATCCCACCTCATCGAGGAAATTACTAAATGCAAAAATCAAAATGGCGCGCACATAAGAGTATCAAATTAAAAAGATGTACCTATTAAAGTTCATATATTTGAAAAATCACTTTAAAAATAAAACGACGTTAAAAATCTGTGTAAAAACAATAATAAAAAATACTTAATTATTATATTATTATACTTAATTATTTTAAGCAGTATTTTATTTGTTTAATATGTATTTGTTTGAAAAGTCTTATCAAGATTGTCACAAATGGAGTATTGCACACGATGTTCTAAATTCAAATCACTTTGCCGCTCTAGAGGATAAAAACGACTTTTGCGCTCAGATATCAAAGGGTAAAACTACTCTTTCCGAGATGGTGGGATGAAAAAATATTTTAGTCACTAAACATTCAGCCAAAAAAAGCAATAGCAAAAAAAAAACTTTTTTCAAATTCGAATAGCCACGACCAAAACATGGTTCTAAATTCAAAATTCTCCCAACTTCGAACGCGATAGCCCGAAGCTTGGCCCGAAGCGTTCCGAAGCCACACGAACAGATCCGACGCGACGTCAAAATGGTCTCTATTCCGTTACACGCATCATAAACTTAACTTGTAATTGACGTACATGGGTGTCTAGGACCTTTGGCTGTACGCGTCGTGTTAAGGCGAAAATTGCTTTGAATGCTTTATAAGGCTGGCATAACGTGTCTGTAGTTATTTTTAAATGTCTCACTGTAAACCTTGTTCTAGACATTAATATCATTTGAAAGCAACTGATCAAAGACTAGACAAGACTAATAATAATGTTCAACGAATTAATTTAGATTCATTTGATCAAAGAGAAAATAATTTTAGTGCTTAAAATAGAATTTGATCGAAATGTATGTAAAAATTTTGTTGATGTAATACCTACGGGCTTGTTAGGTTTTGTTACAAACTAATTTGTTAGATCAAAAATCCTAAATTATTTGTAACTTTCATGGATATTACATTCATTATATTGAATTTGTTTTTAACACGCTATGTTCGACTATCCTAAAATTTTCAATTATTTTTTATGATTCATTTTAATATACGATTACATTTTTTTTACAACTTATTTTTTCAAAGAAGAACCACACCTTTTCAATATAAGAACAATGCCTCCAGGTACCTGTAACCAGTAAAAGCAACAACGTGTACCTAACACAATTTCCTAAAAACACAAGTTAAGTAAAATCTTAAAGAAACATTTTCAAATAAAAGCCTTTGCGAAAGAAATCACACTTAGCTGAAATCCAAACTTTTCGCCTACACATCGCCAGGTTACAAGACCTTTGCCCACGGAAAGGTTTACCTCAAAGTTGTATATCGTCTAACGAACGATCCCAATATTCTATCTATCTTTTGATCTGCATACTAGGGATAGAGCGTTGACATTAGCTCCAAACAAGTAGGGGCTGCGGGATTGTTCGAAAGAGTTACCGCGGCCCTGGTACATAAAAGGCCTACGAAGGAACAAGATGGATTTTTAGTCAGTAAAAATCTGAAGCGTGAATCCACAGCGGAAGGGGGGTTATTTGATGATTTTTGCCATCGATAAAAAAAGCGCCATACAAGTTATGTCGATTTCCTATCTCTACTAAGCAAAACAACAGAAGATAGAATATGGGAATGGTTGTAAGTAAATAGGGAATATGGGAGGTCAACTAATCCTGGACGCGTGTGGTAGACAGACATGGCGGATTTGAGTGCCTTTATCCTTTAATTGCGTACAGAGGTAATTAAGAAGCTTAGCTAACGCCTGCGTTTGAAGCCTGTCGAGTATTCAGATAAACGATAGCTGGGATATTTTATTTTATATTTGAATTGATTTCTTGAGTTCATTTTATTAGACGAGTTTTTCTTCACTTACTTGTGTTGGATATTTTTGGGGTTTTAATATTGTTATTTTACGGTTGTTTAACTTATGAACTGAACTAAACTAATAAAGTAAAATATATATCTAAATATTTTTCAAAAAAAATGAATATGAATCGTATGTATTACATGCATTTTATTTTCAAGGTCTATAACCTTAACATTTTTTAACGCCTCACGCAAAACTTACATAATTTATAAATATAGCGAATATAATCGATTACTCGGTTAACAACAATCGATATCACACAGGAATAATTAATTTCATCTTTGATTCATTCGGAGGTGTTATTAAATTGAATGAAGCGTAAAATCGACTGGCGTATCGATTGAATACCGGATCGTCTCGATCGTGTGAATGGGCATAGAATATATATCTTTCTGTGTTTATATATTTTCATAGTTGGGGGTTCGAGATTAAGTTTGAGTATTAGGTACTGTGGAGTGATGACTTCCGCAAGGCGGCTGGCAGGAGCTGGATGCGAGCACCGAAAATCGATCTCAGTGGCGTGCACTTGGAGAGGCCTATGTCCAGCAGTGGACTGCTATAGGCTGATGATGATGATGATGATGATGATGATTAGGTACTGCTGTAATAATGCGATAGCGAAAATATGTATACGGCAACTCGCGACTTTATCACTTATGACACTCAAATTTTGCTCTGCTGATGCCTACTTTAAAAAGAACCGTAAAAATAATGAGTGAAGTTCAGTTTTTTACTGTCTGCAAAAATATATCTTTTATGATCTTTCCGTGCTCCGATAAAAGACCCAATTTGTTTTTATGCACGGTAAAATTCTCATTACTCATAATGTATTCTTTGGAGGTAGCTTTTAATTCAATTACTGGGAAAAATATTTTCGCGAAATTAAAATGCATTTAGTTTTCACCCGACTACGAAGAAGGGTTATTGTTTTTTTATTTTCTCGTAAGCTGCGGGTGTCACCTAACTAGAGCGGGTTATTATGACTGTGGCGCCTGTAGGGTACTGACCTATTTGTTATTGTGTGTAGTACATTCTTCAGCAATGTATAATGTCTCTTTTTTTATAACAGCTTATTTTTTCTTAAAAAATCTGGCATGGTTACAGGCTTGTATATAGGCAACATGTGTAACTATGTATGTTTATTAGTAAAAACAAAAGTCAAATGTATTTGCCTTAACTTAGCTTTTTATGTAATTTTACATGCTTTTGTTTTTTTTTTATAGTTTTCATAATTTTTATCTAACACCGTTTTATACCATGTTTTACGTAAGTAAAATATCAAATTTTTTAGAAGATATTTTTCAATACCTAGTAAGGTTATGTAGGCTTAGCGTAGGAGTTAAACTCAAGTCTAATTCAGTGAAAGCATTCGAGCACTTAGTGCACGAGTGTTGTTTCTGACATGACATTTGGCTACCTCTTGTACTGAAGCACTCCAATTAATTTGCAGACCTTCAAGTTTGTCTGCCCATCCAGACAGAACGGACAGGTGTGTTAATGGATCATTTTAATTGTTTTGTTACGGTACTTTGACGTTGTTGTAAAATTAGTTAAATCAGTTTAAGTAGTTAGGTACTTAAGTCATAATTCGTCGCTGCGATTTGAAATATTATATCCAATTTGTCGTAAAAAAGTACCACTTGACTATCCACGATGCAGACAGAATAGTGAAACAATCGGTGCGTATGACCCATGAGACAGGGAAGTTAAACTTAATTAAATACATAAACCAATTTAGTGAGACTTACTGCAATAGGCCAGTAAAAAGATAATACATTCATAACTCACAAGAATATACTATGTCTGTACTTTCACACCAAGAAAACCACACTATCAGTAAAATTAGCTGCAATACAGCTGAACGATCTCCGAGGCTAATAAATCAACCTTTATGAGCAAATTATCCTGAAACCGTATTCCGAGGATGCATAGCTATTCTATGGGGAAGATTCAATTACTGGTCGTCACGTGCCATGGGAGCCATCAATGGTTTAGAAGAGGCCGTTAGTTTGCAGTGTGAATGTTGCTTCACCTTATGTGGTAATATCTATCTGTGTGTTTCTTGTGCAGTGTAAAATTAAATGGAAAATAGCGGGGTACTATCATCATCCGCCGAGCCTTTTCCAATGCAGCTGAGTACTTGTGTTCTACATGAAGCGACTGCCTATCTCACCTCTTCAATTTGATACCGGATAACATACCGCTTGGTAAGACTGGTTGTTAGACGTTCTAGCTTCTGAATACCCGTAACTATCTATCGGATACTATCATAGGGTGACAATATTGTAATTAGTAGGTATATATTGCTTGTTGCATGCTTAATTTTCATATCATTGAGTACCATGTATTTCTCCTGACTGAATTAGCGATTTTTCGAGAAACATCGTAACAAAATACACCGTTTATTTATATAAAGGTAAATAATTCCCCCCACATTCATACCAAAATACCGTATAAACATTACGGAATATAAATGGTATCTGTTTATTCACCGCCATTGCTTCCAATACACGCTGAACTCTTTCAAAGCGTTCCATCAATCGTTGCGACCTTATTGAATTTATTCAAAAGAAACGATAATATTTCAATATTTATCATGGCAACACACTGATCGCTGAACAGATGGTATTTTTAATTTCCGAACGAGAAGTTTGGCATTGCCGGCGTTCGCGACTTCGGGACGAAAGCAATCGTTCGGAAATACTCGAAATAAGGGTTTATTTGCATATTTGCCCGCATCTGACTTGGTGTTTGAGCTTTGTTTTGTATTGATAAATGTATTTCACACGGAATTGCGAATTTAACGCATTTGTGTTTTATTACGATCTATTAATTTGTTAGTTTGCTAACTAATGCAACTAATGGCTGATGTAAAGCTTTTAAACATTTTATATCTGAACGTATTATAAATTCCGTTACATTCAACTGTGAGTTTTATGTCACTACCAGATATAACTTATGTTTTTATTTATGCACAGTTTATAAAACGTACTTAGTACTCATTTGCCTGATTAACTAAATCGCTCTGCAGAAAACGACCACCTCCACAAATCCATTTACTCAACAAACAAACTAGTCTATTTATTTCCACAAACTTCAAACAATCTAACGGGACAGTCTCAAGTTTCAAATCGCATTCATACTCCCATATAAACGTATTATAATGACTTCACGGACTGCCATTTACATGTATTAGGTTTGTGGCGCAGGCGTCGCGACGCGAGGCCCTAAACTTATCATTTTATAGCGTCATAAATAGAACTACATACATAGTGAATACATGAGTGTATGGTGGACTGTATAGTGAGCTAGGACGGAAGTTCTGCACTAGTTTGGCTTGTTTATTAGTCGAACGGATGATAAAATGATGTTCGTTTGTTTATGGGCTGCGAAATGAAGTATTGATGTTGATATGGATGGCTGTGCTTGGTCTCAGCAAATTGAGCTTTGCAACCTTATTTGTCATAAAAGGCTGATGTTATGAAGTGAACGAGGCTGTGACTTGAAGTTATGGTAAAGCATAATCTAGTAGTATCAGCCATAGTACGGTCTAAGGTACATTTAATTTTAAATTTTAATTAATTTAAGAACACCGATTGCGAACTTGTTTAAGCTATTCTATTCCATTCCTATCTCCTTTTGCGTTTTTTTTTCCTTTTGTAGAACATGCAAAATAAGTCATACATTTTTCATAAAAAATATGCAAAGTTTTTAAATCAAAATACCAGGTTTTTTAAGCTATGCTCGTGACTTGTTAACTGGCCCAGTTTTTCCGCAAACAATAATTTTATCTCCAGTTTGCAGTTCTTCGTTTGCATAGTCCAGTGCACTTTACTTACTATTATTTGCACATGCCAATTTGTTCTCAGCCGTCTCTAACAACTGAATAAACAACACAACTATTTATAAACTGTGGGACCCTTAGTCATAAGACATGACAACGAATTTAGCCAATTTTAAAGTCTTTAGCCAATTATTAGCATATCCTGTTGTTATGCAATATGATACCGCATCTGCATGATAGCTCTTCTAGTAATTGATAAGATTATAAAAGTTCGTTGCTCTTGGTCATCAACTGTTTTGTTTTCTGCATATTTTATTTCGTTTTTGATATCTTGACATAATCGGTGTGTTCGGGAATTTTGTGAGGGAGAAATCAGTTAACAATCACACATTTTCCTTGACAAAGTAATTGCTAGAAGATTTACAGAAAACTGTTTCCGATTTTTCCATTCAATTTTTCCCTAAAACCACATTTACAAAGAAAACCCTTACACGATTTATTAAAACGACGTCTTTATATAGTTTCTTGTACTTACTTTCTACAGCAAATAAGAAATCAGTTGAAATCTAATTGATTTCTCGGCACGAGAGCACATGTTGTAGAATCAAGGAAATTGGTACTCTATACATTTACTCATTTCCTTTTGCTAATTGGTCATAGTGACTTATAAGCAATTATATGATTAGAAAATCTTTAAAGTAGATCTATCTATGTTTGAACAGTACAATTTATTGACAGAAGGCGATCTACATCATCTATAAATATTTTTAAAATGAATAAATATTTTCATTTCATTTCAATGAATTACTGTATTCAATTTTGATTTTAATGTACAAAAATCAATCCAATTCCTTGGAAACGCCATCACACGTGAACTGCTGGACCCGTTTCGTTTTATTAGAAGGGAAGTAGCTTAGACCCGGGAGATCAGGATAATTTTTGTTACCATCCGGCTACGCAAAGCAGTTATATCGAGATGCGAGAACTTAGTCGCTTATCAATTTTCCTTTTGTCAATTATGATTAAATTCAATTACAAATTAACAATAGAGTTCACTTGTAAGCGATCGCAGACTTTTAATCGTAATTAATAAAGGTGTGAGTATAAATCATTGCATGAGAGAGCAAGCGAGGCGATTTGATTAATAGATAAAGCGGCTAAGAGCCCATTACACCTATGAGAATAATGCTCCTTTTATCTTCATCGTAAAATAAGGTAACACGACTTTATTAACATTACTATGATGACGTACTTATACCCATATTGTTTAACGGTTCAACCCTTCACGTGTAGCTTAATCTCAATTATGTGCCCTTTTACGTTTATATAGGCTTTTACATGCTTATTACATTAGGGGATTAGAGTAAACTTTATGTTTCAATTCATTTCTATGTATATTACCTTCACTCAGATATGGTACACAATTTTGCCTATTTTTGATCATGATGAGAATTGATATTAGGAATAAAATATTCTGAAAATTCAAAAATAAACCATGGAATGCGGTATTTCTATATTTAAATCCTGGTATTGCGGATAAGCTACTTTGCACTCGCGCTACAGCCTCCACATAAATCTTACTTTGATAAAAGCAGCATTTCTCTTTTAATCTTTCACTCACATTATGGAATCCATTTGTAAGGCTAATCTTATGCACACAAAACCTCCTTACGCTAACTCTTGTTGATAAGGCACCAATCCGTTTACCCTAAAGGGGGCAAAGCATGACTGATTTGCATGGAACTGAAGCAAACTTACCTATCTCAATCTTGTTAGATTAATGTTAGTTTACGTCCCTGATGTAGCAATTTGCTCGGAATAATCCAATATAATTTATCGAATCAATTATTCGAAGCAGCGGTTCTTGCTTTCTCGATTAATCTGAAGTTTATTATGGTGTTCGATATAGCGTTTGTGCATCGTTCATCCCTTATACGTTAGAGATATCGTCTCCTTACCACAGTTGTTATCGGTTAGAGCGCTTTCACAATAGTGGATTTTGTAACGCGGTTTCAAAAGTCATCTCTTGAGTTGGTAGCTCTCAATACTCAACACGCCTATATGAAGCGGGAGCTGCCACGCAAAGACTTCCAAAAAAAATACATAGGTAAAACGATAAATAATAAAATAATGTAAAGGGATAATAAGTTGGAAATTATAGTTACCTAAACCAAGTGCAATATAAACTCATCAGCATTATATTCACTAATGACAAACAACATATACACCATCATATAGGTACAGACGTAGTTTTTGCCTAAAAGATTATGACTACTCCACACTACATAGTCTTTATTTCCACAAAAAGGTCGGTAGCGATATCACTTGCATTCCCACAAAGGAAAACAATCCATTTGAAGATGTCATGTGAAGTTATTTCGCATCGTGGGTATTACTGAATAGAAGCCGACATTCACAGGTATGTGTAGTAGGTATTTCATATAAAGAACTATTTAGTTTTATATATGATTCAGTTAAAATATATTTTTCAGCGTGAAATAATTTGGAAAATATATTGAAATTCAATCAATGGCTAACATGAAATTATGTAGTAAAAAATGCTAAATATTTATTGC
Organism: Helicoverpa armigera; assembly: GCF_030705265.1. Classification (NCBI taxonomy): domain Eukaryota; kingdom Metazoa; phylum Arthropoda; class Insecta; order Lepidoptera; family Noctuidae; genus Helicoverpa; species Helicoverpa armigera. Next base: position 9,872,105 of record NC_087123.1, on the reverse strand, counting down.
GAAATATTGATACGTTAAAACTTCATCGATAAATATTTAAATGAACATTTATTTAGGCACCATAAATACTACATTTCATGTGTTGGCAGTTTATGTTTTAAATCAGGCCAAAATCTAAAATGACCAATACTTTGGATCTAATTGTAATTTATCTGATACAGGTATCCGGTAAACAAGTTCCCATGATTGCAATTGCTAGCCTAACCCGTTAGGGCGTTTGAAACGCTCAGACCCCATCAAAGCTGAGCGGAGAAATTTTTAAACAACCAATTGAATTTCGATATTCAAAAATCTCCACCCATATGTACCATGTACCACATATGCACCCGATGTCGTTCAGTTACTACAATACTTCCTTATGAGAATAGAATTTCTTATTGGTTTGTTTCAAAACGACTCATAGGTCATTAAACTTAGAGAAGAGAGAGTGACATTTAAGAATCAAACAAGTAGAATGTAAGTGACAAGCTTAGTATATAATTGAGTGGATACTAATGGTAATGTACCGCAATCTTTGATAGGTGTATAACATGATAAATGGTGTAGCGAAAGTAGTTATTACACAACGGTATTTAATCGATCAACGTATTGTTATTGCGCGGGAGTTGTCGCCGATTCTAACCGATTTGTGGGATGATGTATGATGTTCCTATTGTAAAACTTGATAAGACTTCAACAGTAGTACTTAGAATCATTATTTTACTGAACTAGGTATATGCGTTTTCTCGTATGGAATATTGCTCAATAAGGATTTCCAAATAATACCTATAATTTTGTGGGACCCAGGAAAAAATGTGCTCAGAATGGCTCAGAGTAACATCAGCATCCTTGTTATCACGATATACCAATATAAAAAGCAGAGTCATTCATGTAAATACATTCTCACCAAGGAGGCATAAATAAGTACAACAAGAAGAAAACATTTTCAAAGAAAAAACCTACTTTTTATTTAGAAAAACAATCTGCTTTGCAAAACCTCCACGTGTAACTGCAATAGTAATTAAAATGCGGTTGTTTAGAAAAAGTAAACGTTCAAACAAATATACATAGTTTCCTTTGCTGAAGCAAGGCTTTCACGCTGTCTGGCTTCCCAAAGATCCTTTAATTCGTTTCAATTCGTCGACTTCGTGTTTGCAAAGTTTAAGAATTACATTTCGTTCCCTGTTACTAAGGAAAAGTGTTTAATTTAAAAGAGTTGGTTCTCATTGTGCTAAAAGTTAATGAGGCGAGACCAATGCTTGTTTTGTTTACTTACAGTAAGAGAAATACTGTTACGGAAATAAAAATATTAGAATTTGGTTGTGGGAATTAAGTAAAATAAGTAAAACGTTGACTGTTTCATGAATTAGTAGCTATTTAACGCATTTTTACTCATAATTAACTCTGATTTATTATTTCCCTGAGAAAACGTACCGTGACACTTTTAAGGCATATGACTGCATTTTACAGTTACTCATTTATTCAAACAATTTTCTAAATCTCAAGACACCACTATAAGTTAAACTAAGGTAGTAGATGTTAACAGTATTACTTATACGATGTTTTTCTTTGAGAAAGCAGTAGAAACAGAAAAGCGAGCGAGCTGAAGGAAGCTGCCATGAATAATGTAGTCCGAACGTATGTTTTGATAGCAGTACTACGTAACTAAGCTGGTTGGGATGCTTTACAACGTTCTACACTGCCAAATAAAAATGCTATTTATTTTAACGTGGATTGGATTGCTTTTTAAATGATTCAGTGTTTGTATTTATGTTGTTTTAAAAACTGAGAATTTATCAAGACAATGGTTTACATAAATTAGCACGTTGTTTAGTTAGCTTTCAAATTCAGGTACGTTATTTTCCTGTGACCACGCTTATTTAAAGAAAGGACCATACTAACTTAAATATTTTTATGAGTACCCTAAAGAACACCTTTTTGGCCTTGTTTAGCGTCAACCCTATAATACTTGGAGTTGGCTGTGCAAATTGTGATAAACAATGCTTCCTGTTTTAATGAAAAACCTTTTAAAGATATTACCCTCATGCAACCCTTAGGCGAGGTGAAGAAGTGGCGTTGGTGTGGCGGGAAGGTGGCGTACTCGCGACTTTGATTTTACTTGGACATGATTAAGAACAAATTGTGTAAATGGGTAAAAGAGCTTTGATTGAGTTAAAGGACTCATAAGTATTGAGATTTTAGGTGATTCGATGGTAAGTTTCAAACTAAAAAATATTAATTTTTATTTTTACTCTTGCAACATAGTGCCGTCATTAGGTGCTAGTGTAGGTGTTCCCCTCTTACTTATCCATTTCTAAACATAAAATAAAATAGAATATCCACAATATCTCCAATAGTTTAAAGAAGTAGAGTGAAAGTTCTCATTAGTTATTTACCTTTATCTACTCCAATATCCGTCTTTGTGAATCTGAAAACAAGAAAGTAAACCGTTAATAAACATTCATAAAGTAGTAAAACAATTGTATCCTTAAAAAAATTATATGATAATTTAGAACTTAATTTTCGAACATTTTTAGTAAAATGTACATAATAACAAAGTGTCACAAATAAACACCAAAATTCAATTTGATGCGTGCAAATCATTGAAATCCTACCTATGTGACATACTGTATGTACACAGGTTTGAAATTAAAATTTTGTACGGGAGAGTATCCCAAACAAACAAATACCGTGATGTTAGCTAATTGTCGAGCCATGAAATACAATACAAACACGCTGGCCTCGCGGCCCTACACGTAGAGAGAGTACATAGTACAGTCAACTTCAGGTCAGTGGTAACAGTTTTATAGGAAAATCGTACTTATTACTATTGAGTTAAGGTGCATGACAGTTACCACTGATGTGCGGTCTGCTGTACATAGGTACAGTGGCCGACAGATGCTCAAAAGTTTATGATTACATTTTTTACTTACGATTCTATACGCAACAGTTTGAGCACGTAATTTTGTAATAAATCAAATGAGTTTCGCTGAATTAAATTTCTAGTCTATGTTTTATTGGTGTACGTGTATGTTTTATTGTGTGTTTGGCCCTAGTGCTTTTAGAAGTACTGAAAGTGGTGTCGGACAGTGAAATATAACTTTGAGTATATTTTTTCAAATCAATCTACATTGTGTTATATTAATTTATAAAGAATACATGATTTCATCAACTAGCAACATGTTCATTTATTTTTAATTTCTTTGTTTGTTGAAACACACACCATTTAATGAGCCTCTCATTTCCCAGTAGGAGCCAGGTTTAAAGGCTAACTGACTCATTAAGGTTTGATTCCCAGGGGTCAAGCAGCTTTATCGGCCTTTTCCACTACGAATTTATCAGGAAAATCCGCAGTTTAAATTGTAGATACATAGTCCATATTTTGTTTGTGCCTATCATTTAAGTTGTTTTCCTGATGGCCGTAGGTACCTAATATTCCATTCTATGTACCTAACTGTCAATTTGCTTACTAGAGAAAATTTTCGCAATAGCCACAACAACTATCTACTACTGTCAATTCCTATCTCTAGTTTGGAAATAAAAGATAGATAAAATATTGAGAGCGGCCGTTAATGTACGGAACTATTAAGACTGTTCAGTTACAGCCTTTTTATCGTCCCACTGCTGGGCACAGGCCTCCTCTCACACGGAGAAGGATTGAGCGTTAATCAATTTATGTTAAGTCGTGACTTCAAACTTTAAAGTCCAGGTTTCCTCAAGATGTTTTCCTTCACCTTTTTATCAGCCATTGGTGTCTAAGATATACTTAGAAAGTACATACAAACTTAGAAAAGTTGCATTGGTACTTGCCTGACCTGGATTCGAACCCGCGCCCTCATACTCGAGAGGTTGGTTCTTTGCCCACTAGGCCACCACGACTTAACATAAATTCAAGACTGTACATAAATCAAATATTTCGAAGTAAAATCATATTTATATTCAGTCTATTTACACCACAACAGTGTAACACAAAAATCGCGCACAATCAGTCGCCGACGCTTGGCGCGCCATTGTTTGCGATCGTTCTCAATTAAATTGTTTCACAGCCAGGTATTAATATCACAGTTTATCTATTACCTCCATTTCCGCACCTAGGGAACTATTTCATTTCCTGCTAGAAAATACTGGAATAATTTTAGCTTCGATTCCATGTTATCTAAATTAAATCTGACTTCTCGGATTAGTTTATTAGATTGAGTGTTGGTTCGCATGAAATGCAACGAATGTTTTATTATTTTTGTTTGAAAGAACAATGAATTTCAATATTTATGTTTCTTGAAAGCTTTTTTACTATTTACAACATAATGGAAACATATTTACCTAAGAAAAAACTACTTATGTAGCAAGAGGTCCATCTCAGTCCATGTATTATTAGGTCCTTGACTTGAGTTCACCAATTTCCAGATTTTCAATTTTCAGAAGAAAGGCAGAAAATAGTATAAGCCTTTTACTATCTGACATTAATCTCTTCTAACTATCAATATCAGTGGAATGAACTAACAAGCCCAACGTTATTTCATTTTAATGGCCGCACAATAAATGTCCTGTGATAATCATATCGTCGATTACAGTTACCTGGAGGAAATGAAGAGGTCGAATCGCAATCAAGGCCCTGAATTAACACTTAGAAACTACCGTTCCACCATAACGAAGTAGTTTAATAGCTGGAGCTTAATCTTTGAAGACGTCAACTTGCTCCGGAATGGTGATTAATTAAACGCCGAGCAACGTTTCATCGCCCCAAATTAGTACCCACCTATAAATTAGGTACAACATAATCCATGAAATTTACATAATATGAAGATTCCCATTCTCTCAGAACCTTACGTTTAAGTGCTGCTGCTGTGGCCTATTCTTAATTAGAACGGAACTGGGTTGCCACCCTTCGAAATTTATGTGCCCACACATCTTGAAAATTATCTAGACCAAGGAAATTGTCGGGAGTTTTAATGGGGACGTTTTCATACAATGGAGAATAATGGCTCGATTTTGGTACAGACGCTCCGGTGTTATTTATTTAATGGTTTTATTTAAGTATTATAAATTGAGAGAGGAAAATTGATAGCGTAAGGGATTATAGGAGCCGTTTGTTTATTATTGAACAGGTAACTTAATTCACCTTGCAAAAATAATGCCTAAGTAATGACTAGCTTACGTCACCTGTTTCACCTGTGCCCCGTGGGAAAATTTTGCGCTCAGATAAAAAGCAGCTTAAGTATAGCCTTCCCCGACAAATGGGCTATTTTACGTTGAAATATTTTTTTCAAATCGGTTCCTGAGACTTGCTATTATTAGCGCCTAATAAACATAGAAACTAACAAGGTCTTCAGCTTTATAGTCATATCATTTAGATAGATAGCGAAGCATTTCCATACATAGTAGGTAAACCACTATTTACCCACCTGTTGCTAAGTAACGAAGCTTACCAAAACATTTCCACCTAGTTAAACTTGTGTTAAAACATGAGAGACGTAAGTGAAACTCGGAGAAACACGGGACTCCAAGTTAATTCGGGGGCTCTCGGGTGAGAGGGGCGAAGTGCAAATTGACAACTTTATTATATTTTTGGGGAGCGCAGGACAGAATTACTCGCTCCGGGTATATGCCTCTGCAATCAAAGTTGGCCGCAGATTTTTTAACGAAGCTAGCTGAGCAAGAATTTTTGGTATTTTTTTTTCAAGTCCTTTTTTAAGTAGAACTCATTTTGTTGTGGGCGGTTTTAGATGACTGTGGAGTAAAAGCTAATTTTTAAAGTAGCTTGCGATGCTGTATTTTTGTAATGTACTTTTGCACTTAGCCCGTAAGTTACTTATGATTGTTTAACATAAGTTAGAAAATACCACTTCACATAAAACATTTGCAATCTAAATAAGTTAGCATTAGATGAGTAGGTACTGTAACGTAGTTAGAAACTCTTTCGTTTGTAAGGTTTTATTCGTTAGATATTTTTGATACTGACCGGGCAATCATTTCAAATGTATTCGATTTGTTCCATAGAATAAGTTTTTTATATTGAAGTGTGTCACTTCACCTCTCGAGCCCAAGCAATAAACGTCGTGATATCGAATCAGTTTTTCATTTTGAGCAAGATAATCGGTCCTGGCGTAACAATTTGGTGGAGGCGCCGTCGCCGAAGCCCCTAAAAATACAAAGTACTAAGTTTTAGATCACGCGAAAAAAATTGGCTTGGTGACAGATATTGAAGAAAAAGCGGAGGTGTCGAGTCGAGAAGGGTAACGTATACTACGCGACGGAGCCAGCGAACTACAGACAAGTTAAGTAAAATCATATTTATCACTATAACGATGGCGCAAACCATTAATTTTTTCACGGGCATAGATGACGTGAATTTCGATGAATTTCTGGTCCAATTTAAACTAATTGCCGCAATTAATAAATGGGCGGAGAATGACCTCGCACTAATATTAGGTCCTTCTTTAAAAATCTATACACAGAAGGCATTGCTTTCAAGACTATTTGTGACAAAATAAAGGAAGAATTTCCATCCATAACTAATTACGTGGAGAAATTCTATAGTTCTCGGCAAAATAAAGACGAGGACCTTATAATGTTTTATTATCGGTTAAACGATTTGAGTATGAAGATCCCCGGTTCCTAGCGCGCCACGCGCTACATCGTGTAACGTAGTTAGAAACTCTTTCGTTTGTAAGGTTTTATTCGTTAGATATTTTTGATACTGACCGGGCAATCATTTCAAATGTATTCGATTTGTTCCATAGAATAAGTTTTTTATATTGAAGTGTGTCACTTCACCTCTCGAGCCCAAGCAATAAACGTCGTGATATCGAATCAGTTTTTCATTTTGAGCAAGATAATCGGTCCTGGCGTAACAGTACACACTGACAATATCCATTAAGTATTAGAGACTCACAAGGTAAAACTCTCTTAAGAAAATATTTACACCGCAATCTCGGGATTCGCTCTCACTAAAACAATTCGTTGAATTACTAACGCAGTTTAGTGCTCTCCGGCAACAAATAAGCACTATAAATGAAAAATAAAAAATAACACTTTCTGCTTCAGCACTTAGTCTGATAATTCTGAGAAGTTTGCTTTTTTATTTTATGTGTCAAAAGATTGTTTTAAAACAGATTTAAGTGTACGTGTAGAAACGAAAAGCTTAAGTATAATTAATCACCAGTCAATATATTTAATTTATTTTCAGTGTGTTCTGTTACTATTATTTTTTTATAGATTAGATTAGATATCCTCAACAAACGAACTTTTAAAACCCATATTCATTGATGAACATTATAATAATTGATATTACATACAAAATTAAAAGTAATTAACAAAATGAGAAAACATAATTTCTGATTTCATAAGTAAAAAGTTACAATTTTATTCAACTTTTGTACGTAACTGTACGCAGGGCAAAGTCCTTCCCAATTCCTATCCTGCCATCTGATGCTCATCTTTTATTCTAATTGATTAAATAATCCAATTGTTTGAATTAAAACAGAAAGCTTTTATCTGATCGAAAATGCTCGAGCAATAAGCTAATTAGTTTACGTAAATAATTGATAATTATAACTGTGATAGGGCAATTAGAAGGGAACATCTGGGGCCCCAGATGGGTCCCTGGGCCCCCTCGTTTGAATATCTGATGGAAACATGTCGTTTGTCAATGTCAATTGGTCGGGCATTCAATTTGTAATCATTAGGCTTGATTTGATAATTTAATTTTCTTTTAAAATGTTGAAGTAGCTTTGATCTGTATCTGTTTCTTTCTCTCGATTTGTCAAACTATTTTCTCATGTAGTGATAGATATAGGCAGTTAGCTTAGTGGGTGGTAGCGGCACTGAAGGACCAAGGTCCGTTGGGTCTGTGGTGGGTTTAAATGATGTCTGAGATTAGTTCTTTAGCGTATTTTTTAATCAAAGCTTTTTGTTGTAGCTTCGTATAGGATGTCTACCTACATAGTTCTTAGGTAAGTGACATTTAATTGAAAGCGAATTTTTAATATATGTACGTAGTTGTATAATTTACAGTCAGAGCATCCACCACTTTAAGTTAATATAATAATTTACTCAAAACAAACATTGTTGTAGCTTCGTATAGGATGTCTACCTACATAGTTCTTAGGTAAGTGACATTTAATTGAAAGCGAATTTTTAATATATGTACGTAGTTGTATAATTTACAGTAAGAGCATCCACCACTTTAAGTTAATTAATAATTTACTCAAAACAAACATTTACTCATCACCACCTAAATTATCCTTACTAATATTATAAATCGGAAAGTGAGTTTGTTTGTTTGTTTGTTTGTTTGTTTGTTTGTTTGTTTGTTCCGCTTTCACGCCGTAACTACTGAACCGATTGCTTTGAAATTTTGCGGACGTAAAGTTAGAAGTCCGGATTAAATAATAGGGTACTTTTTATCCCGAAAAAAATAGATATTCCCGAGGGAAAACAAAAATATTGTTTGCTTGATGGATGGATTGTAGATGGCGCTGTGTGTCGTTTAAAACAAGGTAATATATTGCAAACGAATATAAACATGTAAATTTAGAAGCTAAATGATACGATAACGAATCCCCGAAAATGAGGAATTCCCGAGGGATGATGTACAATTTGTTTAATCGTCTAAACTGTTTTTTTTACATCTACTTATATATTGCAAACGAATATGAACATATAAATTTAGAAGCTAAATGATACGATAATGAATCCTCGAAAATGAGAAATTCCCGAGGGATGACGTACAATTTGTTTTATCGTCTTAACTGTTTTTTTTTACATCTACTTATCCTGAAATAACTATAATTCAACGAATTACTAATTGGTATAAGTATTAGTTAAGTTATTTAGTTCTTGAGGTATGCGATAGACGGCGCTGGGTGTTTTTAAAACGTGGTAACGATGTGTTTTTAAAATACGTAAGAAGTGGAATGATAGCTTTTTAAAACGTGGTGACGTTGTTTGTTTTAAGATACGTAAGAAGTGCAATGATATCTCGCGCTTTAACCTGTAGCTCATTGTTCAATCGCGAGCTTCCCGATAGCTCGATAGATGGCGTTGTGCTTTTCTGTATCGCGGTGTTAAGGTTCGCTGCGAATTAGTCTTAAAATTCGCAGCGAACCTTAACACCGCGATACAGAAAGTTTTGAAATCAGTGGGGCCCAGTAGGGCTAGGGCTGGCCCTAGGGTGTGATTTATACCGCAATATAACCGAATTCCACGCGGGCGAAGCCGCGGGCGGAAAGCTTATATTTATAAGCCGCTTAACAATTATTTTTTAAAATAAATTTATTATACCGCTTTCCAGTATTAAATTATTTTAGTTCTATATCTTTACTGTTTTTATTTTCCCGCTTAGAACTGTCTCTTGCTACTAGCTCTCGGTCTGTAGTCTCACAAAACACTGCCTGTTAGCTCTGAGTAATGAGAATATAGTTTTTTTTAAGAAACAAACTAACCTAACCTATATCTGGTTAAAAAAGCCCTATTTATAATTTCTGCTAAATGCTACACATCCCGTATCGTAATTATGCACTTAAATGTTATGTGAAATTCTGTTGGGTAGTTAGGTTTATTATTTCATAAATCAGCGTCAGCAACACACGGCACGTCCAGGGAACAATTCTGCCGCGCTCTAGTAGAACATAATTCATTAAAATGAAAAGTTCGCAAAGCAGTGGGTAGTGGAAAATTAAGTTTACAAATAACATCGTATTGTGGGTAGTCGTGAAATTACCTTTGTGTATAATTTCGTTTGTTACATTATTTATTTGAGTACAGTGGGTATGAATTGTATTGTCATATTAATTCGCATTGTCCTATTAGAGCTGAATTTAAATAAATATATTTAAATGTAAACAGCTTTCGTATTCATTGACTGTTTAACCGTGATGGGTTTAAATAGTATTTATTAGTTTTGACTCGTAAATGGTTGATGATATATTTACTAGCGCTGTACTCGCATTCCACCCGCGCCCCGTGAGAATTACTCAGCACTCTCCGAAAAAAAAGTAGCGTATGGCCACGTATGGCATACATACCTCAAAAATGAGCTATATAAAACTCAACAATTTTTACTATTTTACAATCGGTCTATTAGTTCCTAAGATTAGCAAAGTTCAAGCAAACAAACAAACTTCTCAGCTAGTTCTTTAGTTTACAGATAATAAGATTTCAATAAAAAGTTGAGGAGCAAACCTTACTTATTTACTTTATTTACCTATACCTTGCTTGGAAAAGCTTACTTCATTCTATATTCTTCTTGTTTGAAAATCTTTGATGTATACGTATCAGCTAATCCCGATGCTCCCTCATCGCTAAATCTGAAGAATTTGTTTTGCACTGAAGGAATATTAATGAGTGCATTAGTCGCAGTATGGCTGCTTTACCGGTTCGCGGTAAGGTATATTGGATCTAGTAAAAAACATGCTGGGATTAAAAGAATCTCATATAATGGTCCTTACGGGTTATGTTACATTACAGATTAGATTTTTTTTAGGATTCTTGTAGGTAGAGATGAAAATTGCTATGAAAGCTCTTTAAAGTTGTTGTATTTTGTCTAACCAAATAATCTATAGCAATCAAATTCTGAAAGCCTTGCAATCAATAAGCATAAGTCAGTAGAGTACAGTCACTCACCCATGCACCGACTATGATACTTGCAACTTAAATATAATGACCAGCGCTTCATCAACGAAACCAGACATAATTAAAACCTCCATAAAGCAAAATATGGCAAAGGAATGCTATCAGCAAAACCATCATACCTGAAGGTTTATTAGTAAAAGGCCCTTATTTACGATATTATTGCCGGGGGTAGCTTTGTGCTGGCTGTGCTAATTAGATGGCTGGTTATAAAACCCTTCTGAGGCGGTTACTTGCATATTTTAATGCCTTTATCAAGTTGTTCGTGCTGTAATCGCAACGGGACATCGTGGGGACACACTGCTGGGAAATATGACGAGTAAGTTTTGTTGTACATGAGTTTTAAATGGCTTTAGAATTATATGAATGTTCGGATTACTTTGTATGAAACTTTTATGGTTTACAATGAAATGGGAATATAAATGAGTTTCAGTTTTCTAAATTACCAACCGCTAAATGGAAGTTTTAATAAATGGAAGAAGATTATTTTATTTTCCAATGCAATCCGCATTTATAACGTAATGAGGTTTTATGAATTTCTCAATAACATAAGTGCTTTTAAAATGGCCATGATGCCATGACCCGTCTTTGTTATAGATGTTCAAGAAAGCGAATGAGATGCAAAAATAACGTAATTAGTACTAGATCACACTGCTATACATTAACACTGTTCGGAATAGGTACTGTAAAGGACATTGTTCCGGCTCCATACATGTTCTGCCTAAGAACCGTTCGAATGGAAAGTGACTTCTATAAACTCTTAAAATTATATGGAATCCTATGAAATAAGTTTTCACGAACGGACACTTCAGGAAACTAAAATAATTACGAAAAAAGTTAATATTTTGAGGTTATAAATAAAAAATAACCAAGCTTGCGTGAAATATCAGAGTAGTATTATCAAACTACAACAAATATCAACAATACTATGTACAGCTCTATATGTTCTCTTCTAGATCTAGGAAAAGACTTCTACTAGATACTAGGAAAAGAGATAGTAAATAGTCAAGTTTAAGATAATTCTTTGACAATGATCATTTTATAAAGTTGCATTTTCTGTCTGTCCCTATGAATGCTTTAGATCTTTAAAACTACGCGATGGATTTGGGTGCGATTTTTTTTAATAGATAGAGTAGGTCAGGAGGAAGGTTTACACCAAGGTTTTATATTGCCACCGTGCGAAGACGGGGCGTGTGACTAGTTTTCATAAATGCTTAGAATTTTTATGAAAAACAACTACCTAAACGCTTTTGCTTTCAACGTTACGTTTCTTAATATATAGTGAATCCACTTTGGATTTGTGATAAAACGCATAAGTTTCCAAAATGGAAGAGTTCCATTCACCACAATTCATAAAATATCGATATAATTACGATAGAAAATTTATTTATTTAAATGATTGATACTACTTTTATATTAGACAGTTACCTAGCTATCTACATGCCATAAGGCGGGAATCGAACCCGCGGTCTATTACCAAGAAGGCACAGACCATACTAAAAATGTCATTACCACACAAAATAATTTAACAGTTAAAGTAAGGTTTACCAATAACAATGAAAGAGGTTTTCGAGGATGTGCAATAAAAACAATATTTATAATCAATTAAAGGTTTTTAATCATCAATATTTCTCAATAATATATTATCTAAGAACTGAGCAGCTTCAATTGAATTTTGGTATCTCGCCCAGCTTAAATACCAGATAATAGTCATTATGTGGGCACAACAGCCCACTGTTCTACGCCCAACGATACAATTGCAACAGTATCCCTGATGGTAGGAGCTTCTTACAAAGTACACAATTGCGTCCAACAGTGCATTGCATCTTATTATGCTCAACTGCTTCAGACCAACACGTCGTACATATAAGGTCATGAGCTTCAACCTGTAATAATAAATACAAAAAACATTAGTAAATATCAAGTAACTTGCAATTGTGGCAATTGATTTGAAAACCGAGAAATTGTGTGCTTATGAAAACATAAGTAGGTAGTAACATTCTTATCTATATTAGAAAAACACTTTCGTAGACCACTTACCATACGGGGAACAGTCCATTGTTGTATGCAACGAAGTATATCTTCGTTTTCTAATACCAAAGAACCTCCAGCAGATCCACAATTTATACAATATACTATATTCTGCATCCATTGTTGTAATTATAATATAACTAAATTCGATCACAGACAGCAATATCTGAAAATGCTAGTAAAATCCAGTTCTTTACACAAAGCCGAGTCTACCAAGTACGCAATCTAATCGGAGTCCGTAATCAAGCCAAAGTTGTTAGAATAAAACCATGAAACGCATAGAAAATCACAAAAGAAACGATAGTCGCAAAGCAATCAAACTGACTTCTAGCAAACTGACTGAAGTACACCAGTGTTGCCAATTACGAAAACTATAATCCTACTCGAATGCCAGGCTAGAAATTCGCGATTTCGCTCAAAACCATCTTAAAACATTATACAAATACTAGTTTTTTTCTAGCTAGTCAGTTTAGGTATTTAAATGAATAAAGTGTTAGCAACTAATTTTAATAACCGACTTCGGAAAGGAGGTTCTCAATTCGATCCGTATTTACCGAAATCCCGAAAACTTCCGAAACTGGCAGCACTAGCTGACGGAAACATTTTATAAGGCATCAATAATTGTGACCCTACTTTTTATTTGGAATTTATTTATTTGAAGTGTCCGTGGAATACTAAAATATGTTTCAAGCAATATAAAAATAAATAAAAATTATAGTATAATTTATATTCACATCGGTTCTTAGGCCAAAATTGAACAATGTCCTTTTATTACAGTTTAAGTAAAAGTTTCGTGCCTAAAACCAGATAGCAGTTCAAACTTGCGTTATTAGATATATCTATAGCTTATTGGTATCCAAACTATCACTGTGTAGGCAACACCACTTGAAGCTAGACACATAAACCAACCACGTACACCTACGTGTTATGTACACAAAGCTACACAAACTTGAGCTCAGTATGTCCACCTGTTATCGCCGCCCGCAGATACAGTTTCCCCTTCAAAGCCATATTTCATACAATTTCCCTGCTGGTGGAACATAATGAAGGTATTGGAGACGACACTTAAGGAACTCGGTACACGTGTGCCTCGGCGATTTGGCTCCTCGGCGACACTTAAATTTCATTACATTTGCGACTGTGACTGTTCAAGTTCTAGACTTGGGCGTTTTATTTCAGTTAAACGGTCTGATTTTCGAAGCGAGTTAAGTAGATTAAAAAGTTTACTAAAATATTTGCTTTGGATTTCTATACAATATCTGTGTCCTGTAGTGCAAGTCTGAAAACTCGTTGTACACAGAGATATTGTGTTACCTAGAAGCTATCGGCGATGGAAGACAGACTACAAAATACTGGTATGCTTTGATGTCTTGTTAGAATGAAAGCCGATACAAGTGGGAACATGCCGATGACTTCTTCACTACATAACAAGAATACAAGTTTAATTAAATGTATGAAATAATATTATTGGAGAAAAAATCGTTTCAACATGAAAGAAATTGAGTTTTTAGTGACTGAAATACTAAGAAGATGAAAGTTGCTCTGAATAACTATTTTCTGAACAGAGATGTTACAGTAATTTCTACTTTTGAAATAGTTTAATATTCTTTTGCAAAAGAAAAAAACTTGAGCTTGGAAGCATTTTGAAATTAGAGCATGTAAAGGACAAGTAGCGTAGGAAAACTTTATATGATTTATTATCATGACATGTAGACTAATTTGTTTTCGTATCATATAGCTCAAGGGTTATGAAAGACGAGATGGAAGATGTATTAACGATCCTAATTCCTCATGGTGTCGGGTATACTTAAATAACGACGTGCAGACTTTTGAAAGCCGTTTTGAAAGCTTGAAAAAAAGTCAAGAAGAAGTCGTTTTAGAAGTAGTGTATATCGTAATATTGGATCTTGCTATTTTATTGAAATAGTTTTCTGATTCAAATACAAATTGTTCCAATAAAAATAAAACCTTTAAATTAAATTATTGTTTGTAGTTGTTCCAATTTGGCACAGCGTAACTTCAATTTCAGAGCATGAACTTAGTATTATTTCAAGAAGTTTTGCTCTGATGCCCTCAAGATTTCAAGTTTCTGTCGGTGACAATTTAAATAAACTATTTTGAGACAGTCTGCTGCAACTTCCAAATGAAAATAGACTTCAACTATTTTGAAAACGCATAACTGATGTTGTGAAAAGCTTTCCCCTGTTTGTACAAGTTTTGTTTTGACACTTTATGAAAAAGGAATTTATAGAACGAACCTTCTATCAACTTATGAGTATTCTTGGAACAACTTTTGCTTGAAGACTTATATTGGATGGTTGGTTGTTCCAGTAGTACCTAATAATTTATATAGATATTATAAATTAAAATAACTTAATCAAACCCTAATAAATGATTTTTGCCGTAAAAAAGCCTTATTCGTATTTTCTTCAAAAAACGTTAGTAAACCGTTAATCCATACTGTTGGAGATTTCATGTTAAAGCACGTCTTATTAAATGCTTTTGATGAAACGTCATCATACCTTTCAGTAATTAAGTAATTATCACATCATCGCTAAACATACTCATAATATACAAGTGCTACAAACCGAATTACTGTATCCTATCAAAACATAACAAAGAAAAACACACATTAAGACATTCACTACATAAAAGACTCCCGAAAATCCTTAAATCTGCGTGTTACTCGTCTTACGGTAATCGCATTCGACCCCATGCAGTGACCTACACGTGTCTCGCATAGTAATATCTCGACAAGTGCACTTCGTCTTTTTTCCTCACTTTTACGCTACTTTTACGATTGTAATCTCAAGTTTACCGACCGTAAACCCGAGGTAATAGAAATCCGAATTAAATTGCTATCTCACTTTATTGAGAAGCACGCCAATTACATTTTGATGTTTCAATAGAAATGCATGAATTATGTTTTCAATTTACACATTTATTATGAAAGATATTAATCAGAATATCGTAGTGGGTAAAACCTGTCCCTCAGGTATGAGTGTGTGTTCGATTGCAGGTAAAGCAAATTCCAAGGCAACTTTTCTAAATTTGAATGTGCTTTCTAAGAATGTCTTGGACACCAATGCCTGATTAAAAGGTGAAGGAAAGCATCTCAAAGTCTGAAATCAACAACCATGAGAAAGCGTGATGTAACTATCACGCTCAATCCCGCTGTGTGAGAGGAAGCCCGTGCCCAACAGTGGGGCGATAAAAAGACTGATTAATCAGAATAATTGATTAAAAAATTATAAAAAACCGTATTCTGGTTATAGTTTTAATACCTACACAAACATTGATAAATTATAGTCTGTGCAATTATTTGAGAACGGGGCAAAGTCCCGCGTTCCCCTAATTTTAATATTGTTCGCTTTAAAAGTTGTGTAAGTAATTGCTCGAAAGTAAACCGCTCTAAAGTGATTAAAATTTATTGTTCTTGTTGTTTACGCTTCTAATCCGCGTGGAGGAGAGATAATATATTTAACACAATATATTTTAAATTAATTAGACTTGTTTTTAATTGTTCTGTTGTTCTTAGGACAAAGAGTAAACGAGCTTGACTGCATGTAAGCGTAATTGAAATAAATATGAATACTATTTATATATTTTGGGATGATAATTAAATTAGCAACGAAACATTTTACGAATTACGCTATTCATAATTTGATCAGAATTTATTAAAAGGCTTTTGACAGGCATCAGCAATATTATGGTTTTGAAGTCCATATTTAAACTAGGCACGGTTCAGCTAATTTGATAATTGTTAATGGTTGCATTGTATACCTACCTAAATAAATGCCTAAACATGTGTTAAGTGTTTTTGACCTAATAGATTATTACAATAATATATTATTAACTCTATTATTTCGGTTCAATTTATTTTATAGTAGACCTAAACAGCTCTAGGTACATACATAAAGGCGACTACAACATGATTTACTACAACATACATTATAAAACAGAGCCTAGCCTAGATTATTACCATTATTTTATAAATATGCCACTACTATTTATGACTAAGGTATTCACGACCCACTTCGTGAAGCTTTGTAACAGGGTGCAATGCACCCACATTAATAGGAATACACTTTTATGAGATCCTTTGACTTATGTTGTGTGAGTACGTTTCAATGTTCCCTCTTGTCAGTTTTTATTTCAACACAAAGTATGAAAGCGTAATAAACCCCTTTTCATTAAAGTTGTAAAGAAATATGTTCATGTGTGTGGTGTAAAAATTCTGGTAAATTTTAATTAATATTACTCGTGTGAAAACATAAATGGAGTGGAGTAAACACAATAGTGAGTATTGGTATTACAATAAAATTGTGGGTTTTGTATTTTTTTAACAGCCCCAAAAATAAAAAGGAATACCTTTGACGGGATTGAAGAGTATTGTAGCCCTTATACACAATAGGCTTCCGAAATGTGGGTAAAGGTGGGTTTAAGTTAGTGGATGAAGAAGCCAGATTTCCTGCCTCAAAAAGTCACTAAGAAAAGCTAGCCAATGTTATTTCAATAAGACCAGGAATTTATATTCAGCAGCCAAGTTTCAGGTCACTAGAGTATCGACTATGCAATTTTCTTCTGGAAATAATCTGATGCTGAAAATTCTTTTATTGATAAAAAGCTGCACTATTCCCATAGCAGATATACAGGAAGTTTTTATGCGTTTACCAAAGAGGTGAAGTGACCATGTTTGTGGGTCCAGTTGAAAGTCGTAAAGACAGTAGTTCTGTCTAATCCTCACGGTTGAAGCCGCGGGGAGGAGAAAACGAATAACCTTATATGAGAAGGAATTTAGATTGTTTTACGAGGGAATATTACTAAAGAAATGCTTGCTTTCTGGTGATAAAATTGTGATCTACATTTATTGGATTGAGTACCTATGTGACGTACATTTTAACTCTGTGCCAAATAAACTGGTTATAAATGAACAATATCAATAATTACTCAGCTTCATTATTGAAGCAATCATGGAAAACCGAATCCAAATATAATTGGAAAGACAGACGACGATAATAACATATTTTCGAAATTATTTTTTCCGACGTTAAAAAAACTAATGAATGGACTGTTGTTGAAGCCTGACCTATAATTTGTATTAGTCTACAGATTCTAAATTAAATAATTACGAAAACCGAAGCCATTAATTATCACTTTCTTTCCCTTTATTTTCCCCGCACTTCCACAATCCAAGTTGTACCAAGTTAGGCGTTATCGGCTCGATGCTCACTTAGATAAGCCGAGGTAACTTAGCAGCAACTTAGAGATAACTTAGTGTTGTCGACTTACTAAGGGTTAGCATCCAAAGTCCGGATTTGCTACTTCCCGATAAAATGTACGTGACTTTATAGTCTGTTGTGGGTCAGAACGGACCATGGAGCAAAAGATTACTAACGGAGGGACCATAACGGAATATCGCCTAAGAAACGAGTGAACGGGGGATGGGGGACGTTATTTTTTCCTTTATACGCCTTCTTTGAACTCGACCATTTTTTGTAATATCAAAATCGTTGACAAATGTCTCAAACAACCCGATAGCCACGTTAGTTCTGGTCGTTTTGGTCATGCCCACCGTACGAATTTGACCTAGAAGAAGGCGCCTGACTACCTGCATTATAGCATCTCCGTTAATCTTTCTTTACTCCGTCGTCAAAACAGACTTAAGATGGATAAGTGGTTTGGTCAACAAGTTTTGGTCACAATCAGACTTAGAGAATGGATAACAAAGTTTTGTTTCAAGGCATCCTTGTTTATTTGAAATAATCATTGGTCTATTTAATAGCTGATGACATGTAAATAGGCCCAAAAAGATTCTAGAAGTCAAACACAAAAAATCTTGATGAAGTGTCTTTGTCTTTTAAATTAGGTACAATCATTGATTGAATATTGATTTTAGTTTTCTTTATCTATTCAGGATTTTAGATATTTCCCTACTTCAATGACTTTTAAGTGTCTAAACACACTATGCCGAACGTACGCGACCGAAGTTCCGCGGCTGATTTTACGTTCCAACGTAATCGCCTGATATGACACACCATAAGTGCCGAACTTATGCGGCAGAAGTTCAGTTGCGCAATTTTGTGTGTATGAACTTCGGTCGCGTATAATGTGTGTTCTTTAGAATACGTTGCCGCCGAATTTCCGCTGAACTTACGCCCGACTGAAGTTCGGCTGTACGCTATAACGCAACGTAATTTCGGCATAATGTGTCGCCAGTAATTCAAATCCCACCCAAAACAAAAATGTGAAAGACAGCCAAGTTCGATAATATGGGAATGCTTCGCCTATAAAAGAAGTGAGATCTGAATAAGTACCAAGTTCTATACACATACCTCAGTTAAAAATAGTTACTTTTTAATGATGTTACTTGGCAAGTTTTCATACACCTTGTTATAAACCTACTAAACGCAATGAATCAAGTATTTAATTTTCTATTAAAACTTGCCAAGTAATCATCATTAAAAAGTAACTATTTTTAACTGAGGTATGTGTATAGAACTTGGTACTTATTCAGATCTCACTTCTTTTATAGGCGAAGCATTCCCATATTATCGAACTTGGCAGTCTTTCACATTTTTGTTTTGGGTGGGATTTCATTTATTTTTGTAAGGTTGTTTATTTTATTTTTTTCTTATGATGAAGTTAGTTAAAGAAATGTCTCATTTATACTATCTTTTAGATTTTTTAATATGCACTATGTTTCTTACAAAGAAATGAACTAGATTAACTATGACTAGATTTACCAACTGACTGACATGACATGTTATCATATATTATGTTCGTGGATCAAAGTTACACATTCGTTATTTTCGAAAGTGATTCACACTTGGCCGTTTTCAGATTTTACTTTACTTTGACTAAATACAAACCTTTGTACCATTCGAAGATATATTATATAAATATAGATAAATTTAGTTCGTTTTAGTTCCTTAGGGGTATAAATTTACACCGGGTATAAAACACCTTCATTATTTTGAAACCGACTCACACTTGGCCATTTTCAGATTTTTCCCTTTACCTTGACATAAAGACCTACCTCCATGCCAAATTTCAAGTCAATACGACCATTGGAAGTGGTCTAGGTTTTTGATGAGTGAGTCAGTGAATCAGTGAATAAGTGAATAAGTGAATCAGTGTATAGTAAAAATAGCGATTTTCTGACGTCAATATCTCAAGACCTACAATAGGTATATTAATGAAATTTTGTATTTTAGATAATTGAGGGGGTCTCAACAGATACTAGAAATTTGATATGCGTAAATAAAATAGATTTTGAGTTACAGGGGGGTCGAATTTGGCCCGAAATGGTTCGTGTAATATAACCCACGGCCGGTGTGTCGCCTTTTTTGCTCGAACTTGGCGGACACACTGCCGTGTGTCTAGATAGCATTGCAGGCGTAATCATGCCGAACTTCCGTCGCGTATTCTCGGCATAGTGTGTTTAAACACTAGGTAATAGTTAAACTTTTTCTTAATCAAATGTAAATAATATAATAAAATAAAGTGTAAATGTTTATTTGAAATAAAATCTTCCGTTGTAATTTGCGCTGCGCTGAAACTGGCTTTGTTGTAAAAATTATGTAGTTTTGTTTCAGAGCGGTTATCGCATTATTGCACAGTTTGTTCTGTTGTTCACACAAAGGCTTATTCTGTTTTACATTTATAAAGATTTTCTAGAAATACAGAGCATTTTGTAAACAACTATTGTTATAAATTGTAAATAGCGATTTTCCCGCGGTTTTACTCGCATTCAGTGGGAGCTACTGCCCATACCGGGATAAGAGATAGCCTATGTTACTAGAGAAGAGTGTAGCTTTCTAGCAGTGAAAGAATTTTTCAAATCGGTTCATAGTTTCAGAGCCTTTAGGGTACAAATAAACGAAAAATGTTTAGTCTTTATCATAATGTATTAGTTAGATTACATGCCAATGTTTATTAAATACCTCTTCGATTACTCGTAATCTTTGCATTTTTCAGTACTTTCACAAGATGATTAACTTACTCTACAGTAAAGAAAATGCTTTACAACCGACCGTATTTAACGCGGTAAAACAGTTAGTCTTTCAAATTAATTTCCCTGAGAGGAACAGTTAACTGAAATTTCAGCGGCTTCCGAAGCGGAAAGCAGTGATAAACATTTTTAAAAACTTTTTTGAAAGATAATGTCGTTTGTTTGCTTTTAGTTATAAATGGCTGATGAGATTAATTAGAAGTACATAATTATATGAGTGAGCTATATATAGTTATGAGAATTAGCTCTACATATATTAATTTGAAGAATCGAGCAAGCCAATTAATTTGTTAAGAACACTTGTGAGTAGATTAAGATGTAAGACTAATTACTTATTACACTCGAAATCAGATCTCTCATTTTTGTTTCGTAGTCATTCGCTTATATATAAATAAAATATAATAGCTAGATTTGTAGTTAAATAATACTACGTAGTCCTAAATATATATTTTTCGTTTACCTATGTATTTCGACCAATTTGAACTATTACAAATTAACCAGTAGCTAAAGTGCTCAAATAACAAGACTATGAGATTCCTGATTTACAAAATAATAATAATAGGTATCACCTTGGACCCAGTGGGCACCGACTTAATTAATTTTTTTATCTATTTTTTTTTGTATTTTTACGTAAGAAATTGAGTTGTAAATAAATAAATGGAAAAGGTATCATGTACATAAGTGATTTAACTTAACACAACCACGCTTAGTTAAGCTTCGCGTAAGAATAAAATATAATGGATTGTTCTCACTACCTACTTATCTTCTCGAGCCACTCGTACGAGGTAATTAAGGGCAATGTCTACTAATGTCTGAAGGCAACAGGTTCTTGTTTCATTCGAGTTATGCTGACTAATGGGAGCTCCCATCTTGTAACATATCGATTTTAAAGCATTAAGTTGGGAATTATGCGAACCGTTCTCGTTTTAAAGTAATTTCTGTTACTCATGTGTTGATGTTAAGGAAAGTAAGTCTGTTTTTAAAGATGTCCCAGTATTCAATTTATATTGTTTTTTTTACAAACAGTACTTTATTTATTGAGACCATCTTTAGCGTAGGTCCTACATTTAGTCATCTATTAGTTACCTCTTTTTTGTTGTAGATAAGTTATGGTTATAGTGGTATATCTACAAGAAGTTTTTATTCGCACTTTTGCCTTTCATAGAATTTGTGAAAAGGCAAAAAAATTAAAGTCTCATAATAATTAATAAGCAAACTATGAAAGTTGTAAACACGTTTTAATATCACAAACTTTGCTCATTAAAGTGTGAATTTCAAAAACTCATATTACTAAAATTATTCTCTTTGATGGGGCATTATCGTACAGTTTTGTACCATTAAAATTCAGGCTTCATAATTATATCGTCCAAAGGATACCTATAGGGTTTACGATGGCCATAATATTATGGGTAATTACTGCTAATTGCAAAACATTTGACCTTTAACGACTGTACCCAATATTCTATATAATATCTGTTGATATGCTTACTAGAGGTACCTACATCTTCGGCAGTCGTTACGGGTAGTCAGAAGCCAGTAAGTCTGACACCAGTCTAGCCAAGGGGTATTGGGTTGCCCGGGTAACTGGGTTGAGGAGGTCAGATAGGGCAGTCGCTCCTTGTATTAAACTGGTACTCAGCTACATCCGGTTAGACTGGAAGCCGACCCCAACATAATTGGGAAAAAGGCTCGGAGGATGATGATGCTTACTAGAGGTATAGTTTTGAAATTAGCCCCCATACAAATAATGTCGAATTTCTAACTCTAGAAAGCAAAAAACAAACAGCATATTGGAAATGGCCGTCAGATGAGACAGAGATATAGCCTGTCTTACAATGTCTTCTTCTTGTAATACGTTTTGTCGCCATTAATAAAATACCACGATGTCAACTATGGTCTTAATATTTTTTTATGTATACAACCGGTTACACTATTTTACTTAGATAACAAACAGTATAATATAAGTCGATAACCTCTTGAATATTCAAAATGTCCATCGAAATTATGCCATTTCCATATCGGCTTGATACGAATAGGTTGGTAGCGGTTTATTTAGGACATAATGGACATAAAAATATTCTTTTGACATGCAAATGACTATCAGGTGATATTGTTCATTTATAAAGTCTAACTTAGAGTAATTTTGTTATTTTAAGCCCTTTGATTATATTTAAACTGAAACGTAAAGTCTACGTTACCGCCAACGAAGCCACTAGGCGGTCCAGTATTTGGTAACGAAGTTTCAAAACCAGAAAACTTTCATTTAATCTAGTTAACCAATCTAAAAACTCATCGCGGGCTGCTCATTCAGAAGCTATCCCAACTTAAAACGACTTTCGAACTTTAGTGCTATGAAAATACAGACAAAACTACAAATACGAACGAAGACATTTTGGCTTGCCGCCTAATGGCGAGCGACGTGAATTGTTTGAATGCATTTTGTAGCTGTTGGTACATGTAGACAGGGTTTTGCATATAAACGCCCGGCCGTGCGGCCTGCAATATGGGCATTTTCGTCGCACAGAGTTAGGAACAAACAGAAGTGGCAAAAAATTTTCTAAAACCCGTGTCTTAATTGACATATGGGCATTTTCAACAAATAGAAGTAGCAATACGTCTTTCAAAGCCGGTGTCTTAATTGACACTTGGGCATTTTCGTCAGACAGACGTATGAACAATGGAAATAAAAAAAGTCCCTCTCTTCTAAAACCAGTGGCTTTATTGACACATCTTGTTTGACAAGCTATAAATAGCTTTAAAAAGGTATCTACAGACTTAGATTTTTACCGAAAATGCCAATAGAATGTGGTTCGTCTTTATGGGCGATTAGATTGTGTTTTCTAAAAGCATGATGTTTTTGGCCTGACCTTTGAAACAGAAGCGATTTTTTAAAGTATTATTAGAGAGGGGAGTGATATTTTAGGGTCGGAATAATGTTTTGGACGCGGCGTTGCTCGTATCGTGATTGGTCATTGAGTGAACACCTGCTTGACTATCCCCTCGCTTTTTTAAGGTCCGTGCCACGTGCTCTACTGTTACAAATCATTTGTATTTCATATTTTGGGGAGCTTTAATCGATGCTCGTTTATAATGTAGAATACGTTTTTCCATAAATAATTTCCTTATATATCTGTGCTATCATATACTGGTTGGTGTAATTCTTTAGTTTTAAAAGAAGCTTTGCCTTGCATTTGGAATGTTACTAAAATTAGTGCTCAATACTGACCTACACCAAGTTTTGACATTAAAACTTTGTACATTATTCCGAGATATAAAAGTTATAAACGACAGTAATAAATATTACAGAAGCAGTAAATTTTAAGTGCGATTAAAGTATTCAGTAGAGTTTGTAAATAAATAAACTAATTAAGTAAATGTAAATTAATAGCTAGCGCGTGTAACACATTTGTTGCTTTGCCAACATTTATGTTTATTTAAATAAAATTCTTTAGTCCATTAAAACCTACATAAATATAGTGAATTATAGTTATACCATACGAAAAAAAAATCTCTTTCATTTAAGTGTCTAAGGCAATAAAAATATTTGAATACATGTGTCATTACCATAAGTATTAGTTATGCAAATGACTAAAAAACGTTTACATAAAATTAAATTGAAGTAACAAACCGTTTTCCAATAAAACTTTTAAAAATTCAGGTAGCTGATGTCTCTATTCTGTATGTTCGTAACTCTGTGGAACAACGCGTGGAATTCTTAGTGTAATATTACACCGCGTCAGTTTGATATTCAGCTCTATTAACTGTCCACCAGAGATTATAATAAAGATAGGAATACATTTTGAATGTCTTTATCTTCTGGATAAGGACGCCATGGGAATAACACCATGGGGTATAAAGGGCCGAATGTATTAGGTTCAGTCATGATGACACTTATTTAAATTACGAGATAGTATCGTGTTCCTTATGAAGAGCAATATAGTAAATAAAGTTATGACAATTCCAAAATGCTATTAAAACCTGATACTCCAAACTGAAGATAAATGACAAAATCCAGACAGCAATATAACCGAAAATAGAAACACGAAAATATATACTCCAATCACTTCGATAAGGATCAAATGGAAAATGTAATCTTGAAAAAGAGCGTCCCTATAGAAAGGACAACAGCTGAGGTAGAAAACAAAACAATCGCTATATTTTACAAGTACGAAAAGCATTGGACAGAAACAATCAGAAATGGTCCAAACCGAAAACGATCAAGAAAAATGCCGTTCTACCTTATCGTGGATTGCCTCAAATGGTACCTATAAAGCTTGGAGTACCTGAGCAATAACATTATCTTCTCCGATAATAATGCAGTTGGTATAATAATAGTTAAGGCACAATCATTGATGGGCTTCGGAAGACGGGACTTCTAAGCTCATGATTGATAATTTATATCCATTATAACGGTACTGGAAGTCAGCCCTGTTTCCTAGCAGTAAAATAAGAAAAGCTTGAATTTTAATATTCGCTCCTGAAATTGGGTTAGCGTACAAAGTCAAAGGCTAAAATTGTTGTCAGCAACGACGTAGCTGTTTCGCTTCAGATTTTTAGTGAAACATTATTGTTGGACAAAACACTGATTGTGCAAACAGAATTCCAAGCGAATTATGAAGAAATAAAAATGGTAGATGAAAATATTTTTTTTATTTCTCTCAATCTGTTGGATTTGTGACATTGTAAATAATTGTAATGGTAAATCTAACTGATTTAAATAGAAGAAAATTACTGATCCTGGAGGCCATAATTTTAGTGACGGCACAGATGGACGTTGCGAGCGGCGGTCCCGTTGACATTTGCAAGAAATAATCATTTAAAGATACGTATTACACGAAAGATAATGTAGTCCTCGGGTGAAGTCCTAACTGGTTTGGTCAGGGTCTAGAAAATTGCTGCGCTCCACTTTCATAAGTTCATCATCTACATATTCTAGTATTTACAGTTATTTTTATTACGTGTTACAAGCTGAGTTATATATACTTACATATACGTTGATTGCCCTTTGCCTTTTTAGCGTGAACTAGATTCTATTTATATGAACTTAATTACGGAACACGAGGTGACTAAAACTTTGAAGACTGGAAATAAGTCGTAGCCTTAATTATCTTTTTGTTTATCGGTTTATTAGTAGAAATAAAAAGTTCCGAACATATATTGCGTAAGGGGATAATAAGCAAACAATCCATTTTTTATAGATATATTCCGTCAGTCCTGCTTTGCTTATAAAATTCCACGATGAACCGATTTGCTTGACTCCGACCGCATCCTCGGATAACCTGGAAGATATTTCTCGAAATTTTTAACGCCTGTCTCAATCTTGCTCCGCTTGAAATAGCGCTTTATATAAATCAGATGTAGATTTAGTCTGTTCTCAACACGAGGTACCTATAATAAAACTGGTTTGCCTCAACGCGCTGATTAGATTTCGGAATGGGATTAGAATTTTATACGTTGCTTGTTAAGCAGACTTTAATCTTGGTAACCTACATAACAGATTCAAGTGATATAAATTCTAACAGTACCTTCTTACCCCTGAGTTCATGTTTAAATAAATGTCATATCCTCCTTGCCTTTGAGTTTATGTTTAATACAGATTCATGTGGATTTATGTCATCAACTTTTTGTTTCAGAAAAGACAACAAGGAAAATGTGAGAAAGAACGCATCCAGGAACGTACCCGGAATTATTCCTGTACCATATTGACGGAATGAAAATCTCTGCACTCGAAGACAGCCTTCACGTATCAATATTTATTATTTACATGACGATTTTTCGCTTGTTGTGCATGGCAGAGTAAAATTGAACTAAAAAATAAGGTCCAAAAGAAAAATCGCCAGTAACTTTCGCACAAAATTGAGGAAAATACCACTGGTGTTAAACCGAGCTTGGCAACAACTTTTAAAAACATCACCAACCAAAAACTATTTAGAAGGAACGCCACCCGTGAAACGAGATCCGTCAAAAGCCCCAAAAGGTCCTGCGTAGGTGAGCGTAATAAATTGAAAGCGATTGATAACCTCTCCGGTCCATATCATTACGCGTGACAGAACGAAAGACTAATCGTCCACATGAGGAGGGTTCTGATTAATTAGGTGCCCGATGAAATGACGTAAGACTTCCCGACGTCCATTAATATCCCGCGCCGAGGTTCCTAGCCTTGGCTTGCTACCAGGGCTTAGTGGCGAGCCTAAGTGCTCACGGGGAAGCGTTGCGTCATGCATCGATTTCCTGTCAGCTGCTACTGAAAGTTCCACTTCTTCAGAGTTATTGCTTAGTTACTTAAGAGAATCAATTACATTTGCATATTAATAACCAACACTAGTGATCATTTGAAGCTATGGTTAAATAATCTCACCTTAATGTTCAAATACCACAACTTTCCATTAAATAACACTAAAACGCAGAGCTCAAAAATGAATATTATTTCAATTCCACCATCCTACGTAATCTAGTAAAAGCCACTTGACCAGAAATTTGAATTTTTCGAAAAAACAAAATACAGTCGCAACGAAAACACTTGAGTGCGGACATCAGTTTGCATTTCGTTAATTAAAATCGTTACGTCAACGAACCACTCGTGGAATGTGACGAATGAAAAAACTGGTGGTAAGGGTTGCGCCCTTGATAGCGAAATCTGTTGGTATACGTTAACGGGAGCTGGCGATGAATAATTCATAGCCATCATTGTCGCCGACTGTACTTATACTGTTTTATACAACAAGCGTATTAATGATTTGTCATCAGAACGCTGTTAATTGGATGTCAGACTCGGAACATGATTGGAAGCGACTGAAGATAAAGCTGAGTGGAGATTAATTGAACAACGTTGACAATGTGTGGACGAAAAATAAAGAAATAATTAACGTCACTCGTATTCATGAGTAGGAACAAGTTTAAGAGTTGTAGGCAGAACAATCACGGGAACGAGCTTTAGGAGATAAAACGTGTGCAAGGATTTACATAGTCAGCTCTTTAGCATAACATTAAGTTTAAACTGTGGCAGGTTTAGTGGATAAATGGCTTGTCTATAACCTCCGTTCACCGAATGAATTCGCTTGGAGGATTTTATTCGACAAAGCTTCTAGCAATTTAGGAGATAACTGAACGTCGACGATTCCAATCGTATTCGTGTGAAACTCATCTCGTGCATATTCTAAAGTCGCCATTTCGACTGGAATCTGGCGTTTGGGAGTGATGACTTGCAAACTGCAGACTTAACTGTTAGCCGATAGTTAGTCCGAAGGTAGGCTGACAGTTTTTTTTGACGGTACCTAATCGTAAATCCAATCAAACTTTTTAGTTGGTCCGAATGGATACCTCATCGTTGTAAAGCGTGAACTACCATTAATCTCTATTCCGATATATGAGCTCGTTCAAACTATCGGCCGACTAAAAGTTTGTCACGTGCGGGGGCTCTAACACCACTGATTCGGAAATCCAACGGGATATTTGTGACGCGTCCAAAACTGGTAATCAAATCTGAGTTACACAGCAACTGTATTTTGTAGAATGAATGTTCGAGAGGGATGGGTATAGTAGTCGTAAATTCTTTGGTATTTTTGTCCTTGTCTAGATTTTGCATGTAAAGTCCGCACACGACCCTCGGTAAAGCGAAACAATGTGAACGCAGATTACAGCGGTATTGTGGCGCCCTAATATTTATGTTATATTTCGCGTTATACCCAGTGTCCAGATACGTTTCCAGTATTTATGAGATTGGGTAGGTCTGGGAATTGCCTCGGCACCCTAATAATTTATGCTAGGGCTTAAAATATTTACAGGTGCTTGACCGGGCTAAGGTTAATACTGCTATTGTTTTAACTTTCGATTTTTGTTTTTATGTAAAGTGGTATGATCATGTGCTTATCTCTAAAAGGTTAAGCTAACCTTTATGCTCCCTTTTCATATATTGTACAAATAATATTTAAGCAAGTCAGAAGAAGGTGTAGGCAATGTATTTCTATTAATTATGACTCTTTCAATTATTTCTTGGTCTTATTAGCTAATGTGTAAATATTCAACTGAAATATGATTTATTTTTCACGTCATAACAATTCTCGTCAGACGGCATATGACTGTAACAGCTGGTGTTATAAATTGGTAATTAATTTACGTCCATCGAGTTCGAGTATCTAGTATTGGGTACAAGTTTGTATGTACGATAGGTACTAATTTAGATACCTATTTATATCAAGTATAGAGCAAAAAAAAGAGTAACATTTGGTCTTGGTCGGTATGTGCGTTGACTATAACGAACAATTGTACTTTGATAACCTGACATCCTTTTAACATCCTTATTTTAGTAATTTTCCTCATAATCAATAGTGCAGTAAAAGAACCACGTCCCCAAAACTGAAGCAATTGTAATGAATTTAGTTAATCAGCTACATAATTATAGGAGGACTGTATGCTTATTACAATAGGATTATTCCATTTGCGTGACACGGGAGTGGCATTCGGTCGCAATGGGGAATGATCGCGAAAGGCACGGAATAATGAAATTTTTAGCGGGTTCAATGAGATTTTTGCAATGCAAAAGGAGAAAGCTCACGGAAGAGAAGATAGCATTTAAATATATATAGGTAAGTTTAGCTATATCTTCATTTGATAAAAAAATGAAAACATAAAATTAAACACAGAAACTTAAACGAAAAAATTCAGGACACTTTTAGTCGTATTTCATGAATCGCCCGTTTCGGCTATTTGTATCGCATGTGCGACAAAAGCGATGCTCAAATATTTTTAAACCGTGAGACTTGTAGATACCCATCAGAATTTTTTGGGATGCCTTTGGATTAAAAGGAAAAAAAGTAAGTTATTTTTAAAACATTCTGAAACTGCAATATTCGATCCCGCTTGATAGCAATTCAGCTAAATAGACCCATCTTATTTATATTGCTCAATTATTTTCTATTGCATCATACCACAGGGGGGATAGGGACCGCACTTTGGTGGATGATGGATGAGAATGGCATCCACCTGCGCTCCATAGCGACTATTGACGTAGACCGACGCGAACTGGATATAAGTATGGCAAAACTCCCATAATACCTAAGCGGCTGAGTCTTTTTCCATTATTTTTAATTATCTTCCTACTAAGAAATCTAAATTAAATAAACACAAAGTAGGTACATGAAAATTGTAACAAGTTTCCTGATGTACTTATAATAGCAAGGCCTCATCCTAAATACAAAGAGCCACTCAAGATGGCATCAAGTCAAGAGTCATCCAGCCTCGCTCATTATTCAGGACATCAAAACATTTACCACTTCGGCTTCCAAGGCAAGAAGACAGCTACATAGATTTATGCAAGAGCCTTCTCCAAACATTTTCCACCCTCCGAGTACTACCCCGTTTGTCCGACCCTTCTGTCATGAGCTTAATTTGAATTATGTCGGGACAGACGACCCCCAATATGTAGGTATAAAATTCACGTTTATTTCCCCCCAGGGATCACGACACTGGAAAATTCGCTACTTTCTGGATGACTTTTAGAGGATCAATGAATTTTTTATCGATATTCAATCGATCTCGTAAATTATTTTGCTATCGTTAAATGTACGGAATGGAATTAATACCAGCTATATTTTCAGTTTTATTCGTATTGTTGATTAATACTGTATAAATAAAGCGATAAAAATACTCGGATAAGATTACAAAGTTTTATTGAACAACTTTTTTATGAAACATGAAACATAATCCATTCCATTTAACTGTCATCAAGTTATAATACAGACAAATAAATAATACACTTAGCTAATCCGATGAAAAATCCACGTTTTTATCTTATTCAAGTTAATAAATAACAACTAATTCACGAAGAAAACTGGTGTCATAAAAACTCTGACGTTATATTCTCACGACCACAAAACTTTTACGATTGATATCGTAAACTACAAAGACTTTATTAAATTCTGCAGAAACCGGTCCGGGTCGGAGACGGTATTACGGCACGGTTGCATCGAATGCCGTGTGTTGGCCGTAAGCTGGCAGACGACAACTCAATATCAAGTTCCAAATTAGACCCCTTTGACGGAACGTAGGCCAAGTTTCAGTAAGTCGATCACTAGAAACGGAATATATAATGTGAGACTTGTGTATTTTTGGCAAATACAGATAAAGCTAAATGATTCTGATATATGTTAGCCTACTATTTTGAGTATTTGTTGTGAATTTTAGTAATAGCTTTGTATGTATAGTAGATACATTGAATACTGAAGCCGTTTAGTAGACAGACTGTTTCTAAAAGTCTACGAAATCGCATTAGACAAATCAAGTAGACGGTAAACAAAAGAAACTCGATACATATCCACACGCACTTATCCTTGGGGGGTGAGGATAATCTCCTTTCGCAGGATATCCTTGTCTATCCGGCCGTATTCCCGGATAACAGTGGTGCCCGGTTCATTAGTCACATATCAGTTAACGGGAATTGGATTTCGCAAACATTATCTGATAAAGCGACAATTTTCTACGCCGAACAGAGAATGGATACGAAAATGGAATGAAACAATTAGGGAAGTCGAATTCGGCATTAATGTTATCAAATTAACAGAAATGGGAATGAAAACCATCCTTAGGACCGAATAATAAAATCCATTTACAGCTGCCTATTTTAAATCCAAATGCTACTCTGAATAAAATTCCTCATACAAACTCTAAAATAATGAAACAAAAACAAATGACAGAAATGAAAGCATTATACGCAAGTAGGTACACCACAAGCAATATCAATCATTAAAACTTCAGGTAAGGACGAGACGGAGAGACTTAAACATACTTAAGAACGCTGTTCCACTTTTCCTGCACAAAGTGTAATCCCCCGTGCAATGGTAACGTTAAGATCTGACACAACTGTCTTTACTAAGTTTGTTAAATTGCTTCTACAGTAATAAATTGTTAACTGAAATTTCAAAAGTTGCGGCAGCAAGCGTACCCAGCGCTCTACTTAAAGTTTGTACGTTTCAACAGTGTTACGAAGGTTTCTTACATCTGTTTGGTATTTAACGTGCCCGTATCTTTCACAAAGTTCCGTATTGAACATCAAGTATTTGATGAAACTCTTCCACAAACATAAGAAGTCACAGCTTGATGGCATCGGTGCTATAGATACCGACTCGACATTACGTTCATGGCTGAATATTTGTACAAGAGCACTTTATGAATTCTTAACGTTTCGCAAACAAAATTAAATTACTTGACATCATTAAATATTAAAACAACATCGTTTTACAGCTTTCGCGTGTTTGAACAGGCGTCATTTTGAAGCAATGGCCGGGTTTTAAGAGGATTCTCGTTTTTACAACCCCAGGGCTGGTAGAGAATGATAAAAAATCGTTCAATCTCGCCTGAACAACACAATTTATTGCTACAGTTGGTACACACTATAAATCACTGCGTCACCTAGTTGAAGGGTCCAAAAGCAAATATTGTCATTTGTGAAAATACTGCTGGGCTCTAAACTATTTTTTTGAACAATCCGAGCATTTTTTGGAACAGTTACGTACAGAACACAATCTATTTCGTTTCATTAACATAATTTTCACTATGGTTTCTCTAACATTTCTAACGACACGATTGTCTTTAAAATATCCTACAACTCATACACAGTTAGGCAAACCATCTTAAACTTAATATCTGTGTTTATCTCAATATGGCGGTGGAAAGACAATTTCATACTGACTGAACTGCTACATACTAACTTCCGAATACAAACGGTTTCAAACAACCCTAACGCGGTCTCGAAGTTTGCCAGAAACTAGTATACAGTTTAGATAGTTTCCGAACTTAAATATTCTGAGATTTGATGTCATCATTAAAGTAAGTTAAGGTTTAAGCCAAAGTCATGAATAACGGAAGAGATTTATGATGTATGACACAATTTTTGATAAAATAAATAAATAAGACATGAAATTTTAATTTGTTGCTGAGCGTTACAGGTGCAGCTATAGATTCGAGTATGTAGGACACAGTCACAGTATTTTTTAATTGCAACGCAAACACACGGCGCTTGGCAAGTTGTAAATATTAAATATTCAACTGCAGCCAGTCGTATTTTGCGTCTGAGCAAAACGTCCATGACATAAATTAAAAGTAAACTAATGCGCCGACAAACACCAGATATAGAACCAATTATTATCTAAGCTTAGAAAATAATCCAACAAAAGATAGAACGTAAATCGAATTCAAAACTCGATAAACACATTTCGAAGTTTCAAAAACTGACGTCAAGGAAATGAAATATAATCAATCAAAGTTAGACTTCGATTATCTTTTGGTTAAACATTTAACTCATAGCCTTGGGCCGAGCGTCGAATTTGTCGAAGTTCGGTAACTGTGCTACAAGTTTGATCGCATCTCCAGTTTTATTGGTTCAAAATATGCTAATAACTTAAACATCAAAATTATGTTTGATGGGAAAACGCTTCTTGTTTAGAGTCTTGGCTTACAGATGTTTTTCACGATGGTTCCCCATCGTGAAAAACTTTTGCCCTCTTGTCATCCTGTCAGTTCAAAAATAACCTAACCTTAACTTTTGAATATTGCACAGTATTTCCCTATCTAAGCATTTATTTGTGGAAATGGGATCAAAATGAGTTATGTATAAGAGATTTCGTACATTAGCGCTCTTGTTTGTTTAAACACAACCAAATATGACTTAAATGCTTCAAACTTATAACGGTGGCTAAGTGCACAAACAAGCAAACACTAAGACAGGATTGTACTAAATTCCTACAAACAACTATTAAAGGAAGTTGCCGACAGTAATGTGTAACAGGCTATGTTCCACTGCGTACTAAATTATCTATGAACAACATAATAACATGTTTCACTTGGCAAACAAGCTGCAAAGTGAGATAAAATCTCGTAAACTGTTTGTACTGTTCCCATGTCGGCATTGAGACCATTCTTAAAATATTTATTGTGTTTTTCAACCCCTTGGGGATCTGATATGAGTTTTATTTTGCAACTAGCTCCAACTGGAGTTATTATCTATTTATGTTCTCCGTCGTAGTTTATAGTGGTGCTCCTCCCTACTTAGATACACTACGTTTTTGTATACCTTTGTATATTCCATAGCTAAGAGAGTATAGTAAGTAAACATTACTGTCCTAATACTCACTACATCTATTGTTCGCAAAATTCCCCAATAAACAAACAAGCAAACAAAAGCTTTGTATCATACTGGCTCATCCATCAAATATCAGCTGCATACAACTCCATCACGTAGATGCTACTAAAAGGTTAATAATACTAATTCAATTCCAACATCTTGTCTTTTGCATCCCCTCTGCTGTCTTTGAAGTTACCTCAATTCCATTATATCCACAGATTTATCTATATCTGTTTATTGATATATTTTTAGCTGTCTCTCAGTTCCCGTTTACATAGTAACTTGGGGGAGAAGTTAAATGATTTTTGTGAACAAATCCACACAAAAAGCAATTTATGAAGCGCCTCGGGTTGTGATGCAAAACCGTTTCTTTGAATTTGGTTTTGACGGTGTTCACTGGATTTAGTTATTCCGTATTTACGATATTTAATTAAATTAAGATTATAAGAAAATAATATTGTTTTTTCTTTTACTACTTACTGCTGACTACCTAGATATTGAAAACAGAAGATTGAGTTTTCTGTCCCCTGTAAAATGTCAAAAGAATATGATTTTATTGTTAAAATGGCAGAGTCCAATATAATTTAACAATATAATGAGAAAGATAATTCAGTTCTGTTACCAACCCCTCCTTAATCCCTATTATTGTCAGGATGTCTTGCAGTATAAAAACATCTATCAATATAGGTCAGCTACTCTTTTCAAAGATTTTTCCATTAACCCTGTAGTACACGTAACTCAATGGATTTAATTTAAATTCTCTACAGATCTTCATTGCTCTTGGCTGGATGGTAATCAATTTATAAATGTAGGGATATCGGATCGGACAACGGGAGATTGACTTAATTAACATATTGTGTGCATAGAAGACGGTATTTGCATTGTCAATAGTAATAAAATAGCAGCTAAAGATAAATGGATGATAGGAAATAAGAAAGATATATTTAATTAAAAATATGACGAACATTATAGGTATGTTGGAATGACTAAAGACAATTGAAGGTGCAACTTAAAACTAACATGTTACTAATCACTTCTCATAAAACATCAAAATGATAATGAAGAACAATTCCCTTAACCATAAGAACTCGACACTCAATAAAGTTATCACGTCTCGCTTACAATACGCGTGAAGCGTGACTTCATTAAGTAAATTACATAATGATCATATGTTTAAGTATCGTGGCGTATGGTTGGGCAGTGGACCGAGGCAGCTCGCTTTCAAGACTATCCGCGGAACGGGCTACCTACTGACGTCATAAGGACAATAGCGGCCATTACAGTTGACGGTTATTGGTGAGGTAGGCGTGCGATCTTTGAATTGCTGCGGAGAGCACGAATGGGTGCTGCGATAGTATTTTGGATTATTAAGCCAAGTGGTTTGGGGAATATTGGATCGAAGGTTTAGCTGATGATAAGAATTCATTGCAAGCAGAAGTACGGGTACTAGAACTAATGACATAAGCTATTCATGGGGAAGTTGTTATTTGCAAAGACGGAAGATGCTATACTGCCTTGATGATGATATTAACTGTGCCAGGAAATTGTTTCAGGAGAGCACAAGGTAGAACAAAAAATTCGAGAGAAAAAATTCGATTCAGAATTTTGTTTCGCAGTATGAATACAGATTGTCTATCTGGAGTTTCGTTTACATAATAACATAGCATGGAAAGGCAATATAGGAAAGGTTTTGTGCGATCTTTTATGAGACCGAGATCTAGGAACTAGGTTTTACGTCTAAAACTAAACGATCTTTTGTGTTTCGTACCAATTCTAGGAAACCGCGTAGAATAGAGAATAGCCTGGTTGTTAATCTTACTTTGTATGCATTTTCTTCGTATGTTCCATAATTTTGAAATTATTTCATATTAATTCATTTAAATATTATTTCATTTTAAGGTATCTTTAAGAATAACTGTACCTAGGTAGGTACCTACTTTAAGTAGGTATTTTCTATTCCTGTTATTCATATTTTATACAATGCTATTGTTTGACTGTTGTGTTTTGCATCGTGCACAGTTAAGAACTTAAGGAATGTATAACGTTCTTCTTAATTCGTATCATTTTGTTTATATGAAGACAAATATTTTGAGCACAAAACATCCTCCAATAGACGTAGCTCTAAAGGATGATAAACAGTGATTCTGTGGTTGCATTGCGTTTGGGCAACTCAACCGCGTTTGATCGTCGTGCGGTTTGAAAATCGCAGGGCCTCTTGAAAGTATCCCAAACCACTAACGTTAAAAGGAGCCTTTGCTTTAGAATTCTCATTTCGATAAAGGTTTTATGTATGTTTTACATAGCTCTACACGTAAGTACAGGTAATGAAATAGGAGCTTGCTTCTATCCGTTTATTTTACAGGCTCTTTTTGAGGAAAGTTGTAAAGTTCGCAAGGCATTTTGTGGGCTGTTCTTAGCAACACACGCACAAAACTTACTATAGCGTATGAAGAACATAGCTTCAGTAAATTGCCGTAATCCCATTCCGGACATAAACCTCGTTCTTCCAGTTAACAGATTATAGAAAACAATATAATCAGTGAGCTCGCGGTAATAAGAAAGTGAATATTACACGCAAGACCGACCGCACGGTAACGGGAGGTACCATGGCTAAGTATACAGGACTATTATTTTAAATACTAATACCTGTTATTAGTAGGTGATTTATGGAGATTGTGCAGTAATAAAATCAAAATCAAAATCAAAATCAAAAGTCATTTATTCAAACTTGGCTGCAAAACAGCACTTTTCGAACGTCAAAAAAATAAATTTACAAAAGACAGCCCCCAAAACGCCCACCCTTCACCACTTCCTATGTGTTTTTGCTGGGAAGAAGAAGTGGCGCAACAAACTCCCCAGCAACACATGTCTCTCTGTTAGGTTGGAAGAACCTTAAACATTGTTTGATATGTACATTGTATACAATTTAATTTGTATATTACAATACAATACAGTAAAAATAATTTATACACCACATGCTAGCTAGCACTCACCCTACATACCTTAACTAACTCAAGCATTGAATATGTTTGATGAACAGAAAATTATAGCCTCCAATTAATTACACTTAATAGAATATCAGGGAGTGCCCACCTACATGTGCTATTCTTTTGTAAACTAGTAAATTAGTAAATTAGACCGCTCAGCCAGAACATATGTAAAATAAAAAGAGTTTACAAATAAAAACAAAAAAAAACTAATATGTAGTCAGTAAGACGACCTGGCACCACAAGCAGCACCCGTTCACGAGCATAACGCGAGGATCAGCCATCGCCCCCCTCGCACATCTTTGAGGGAGGAAGGCAACCCGACCGCCGACGCTACCGCAAGCAGTGCCGTCTAAGGGAGCATGACGTACTCACTGCTACACAACTCAAGATCAAGATTAAATTATCAGTTCCCGCTAAGTAGTATTATTTACTAAAATCCAAAACAGAAAATTAATACAAAGAATGTATCTTGTCAATAATGTAAAAACATTAAAAAATAATAAATAAAAATTAAATAAATGTCATTGAGTCAAGAGATTGAATCGGAGAAACTTAAATTATCTAAATAATATAGCTAATATAGCTGTCTTGCGTTCATCATGGCGACCAACTATTTTTATCATTTAAATAATCATTGATGGTGTAATATGCCTTTTCTATAAGAACAGCCTTAATTTGTTCTTTGAATTTATTAAACGGCAGTTCTTGTAAGGTCAAAGGAAGCTTATTATAAAAACGAATACCTAAACCCAGAAATGTGTCATGCACTTTATGAAGCCGGTGATAGGGTACACACAGTTTATGCTTATTTCTAGTATTAATGCTATGAACTTCACTTTTTTTGGTATATAAATGTATGTTCTGTCTAATATACATAATGTTGGCAAAGATGAACTGTGATGCTATAGATTTGATGGTAGAGGTAAACATAACATTCAGATAATGGTTAGAACACTTTGCAACGATGATGGTGTTGAAATTGCCCGAGCTTAATTTTTTTTCAAAATCATTGGTAGTGGACCTATGTAAGTGTGTGAATAGGACCAATAGTTTTATCATCTTATGAAATTGACCAGAAGATGTTTACCATGCAGACAGGAAAAGCAAAATCTGAATTGAGAGTCTCCTCCCTTTTGGTTGGAAGTCGGTTAAAAACAAAACATAACTGGTGAATTGGGGATGTACTATTAGCATCTTATGTAGCCTTGGGGGTAAACAGACATAAATGTTTATGCAGTAATAATAGCTATTAAGTATGGGGTGATTCATGAAGCGTATTGAATATTTGTGGGTGTTTGTTTGTAGCTACAATATTAAAGCAAACATTAAACGACTTCCTGATGTACCCGGATCGTCAATTTTGAGGACATTCAAGAGGAGAAGGCTTAAAGAGGAAAATAAAAACAAGTCAGGTGGGCGGTCACGTGTTTTAGCTTTAGCAAAAGAGCAAGAAATTATAGTCTAAGTCTAAAGATAGGGAGGTGAGGTGAGTGACAATACAAGTTGTCCCTTCTAATTTAATTGCTCATCAATTTATAATAGTCCATAAGTATAGTTGCTTTAGTCAAAAGAAGATTATGTCGTTATTTATTTGATTATTTCATCATATTGCGTCAAGGTGGGCCGAAGACTTGAAGAAGGTGCATCAAAAAATGAGTGCAGGTTGAACAAGACGAAGAAGATCATTGGAAGACCAACCTTTAGCAAGCGATGACGATAAAATGATTTCTATGAATGTTGATAACGATATCTTTTTTGTAGAGCTAATGATAGACAATGAATAAGCAGAATCGGGTAAAGGTAATTTGAAAAATATTTTTCCTAAGACCAAAAATATCTCATTGTTGTCAATACAACGATCTAATCTTGTCCCAGATTGAAGGTTGCTAGAGTTACTAATCTACGTATTAGTCCTTTTTACTCGACTGCCGAAGGATAATGTTACGTCAATCATAGGAAGATGAGACGACATGATGGATGATCGATGACAGTCGTTCAAGAGTGTTATGAAGGTACTTAAGTACTAGATATTCTGAGAATGTTGAAGATTGAATCTGTAGTAGAGAGCTCGAGTACCTATATTATAACAATGACAAATGTGATGGTTCTCTATGTATGTTAGCACAACTTAATTAGGTTTCCGAAGTAGGCAGCAATTTTTATTATTGATTGGGCACTTTATTACCCTTTTTCTAACTAAGAAATCGAACCAAGCATTTTGCGTATCAGTCACTGGATACCATTTAATTAATAAGGCAATTTTACAGATGTAATAGGACCTCTAGGGGTGGTACATGTTAATGAATAAATTAATTCATCCAATGAGTAAGAAAAACAGTATTTTCTCATCAACATCCAAAAAATGGCGCTACTAAACGGGTCCAATTACATGAAACTCGTAATCATTATCCCTAACTACCTACTAAAGTTTCATAGCTTAGCCATTAGTACCACAAAAGCCAATCCAGTTTGCAACAATAGGACATCCATCCAAACTTTAATCAAGTTGGTGGAAAATTGCGTTAATTACATTTGTGCAACCTCTGTACTAACATCTGCCTTGTAATTTGTGTCGAGATGTAGATCCAGGGTCGTATTACGGGGCCCTAAAATCTGGGCGCAAACTGCCACAAAATTAAAAGGACACCTTGTTTTATTATATATGTAGGTACTAAATGAGGCCCAGGTAGTTGAGGCAGCAATGCAAAATACATAGTGGTTCTTTTCATAAAATTCAATATTTGCCAAGTTTGGCTACGGAATTTAAATGGCTGAAACAAAAGAAATGTGGGATGGAGTATTTTAATGCTGGCTAAACTCTTCGTCTTGCGGTTTTATTAAAAGTGCTTCTAAGAGCTTTTATGTAAAATTATTGTAAAGCCTAATTAGCTGGCAGTGAGATTTTCACTTTGTTTGCGTAATTCGTTTTAATGGAGGATTTTAGAACATCTTTCACTTTTAAAAGAAGTTAGACACCCAATGCCACACTTTATACATCCCTAGGAAATTTATTAGATCTTTCAAATAAGAGTGTTCAAATTTGTTTTTTACGTAAGCAACTTAGCTATCAAAATACTTACGAATTAAGCTATATCCAACACACTTTATTCCAGTAATCATATAATCCTCTCCTAAATTACTCCATATCTACCTAAGTCAGTCAGTCATGTGGCTGCAACTACTAAGATGCCAACCTACCATGACACACACACACACACACACATATACACATACTTGCCACACACACTTACAAACGTCAGGTTGACTAACGCTAGCAGTCACCAGCCGTCACATCGGTGAGCATGGTTGGTTGCCCTAATGCCTTAGTTGTCTAACTAATACTGACAATTTGCTGTATTGTTGTGTAATTGCGTAACGCTATTCCAGTTATTGCTTGTATTGTGGTTGTACTCTCTTTAGGTATAGCTAACTGAGAGGAACTATAAGTTCTTCATGCAGCCACTTCAAAAACAAAGAAGGAAAGAGGAAGAAAGCTTTCGCATTCTCAATTTAAGCAAAGAATTTCAACTGCTCCCCAGCAAATATGAGTATGACCAAAATAAGGCACACTCATATGGATTAGATACCTAACCCTGATTATAAAGATCAAATAACAAAAAAACACCACCCTATCTGCTGCCAACTTCAAAAAAACAGGTGCAAAGGTCATTCCATTCTACATATAAAAAAAATCTCTACCATATCCACGTAGGATTGAAAGACGAGTAGAGATGCCATAAGGCAGGTAGGCCAGGCGCCTTCTTGTAGGTCTAGTAATATACGGTAGTCGTGACCAGTTACTAGAACTAACAAAGCCATCGGGCTCCTTGTCAAGTCAAGACGAATCTGTTAAATATTAGTCTTGATTGATTGGTGATTTAGTTTTCAAAACGGACGGGTTCTAAGGAAGGCGTATGAGTGCATAGCTAGTAACGTTCCTCGTTCCCCGAACAGGCGCGTTGAGATTTTATGTTATGACATCTCCGCTAGTAATTTAGTTCTTCATGCGCATATCCTACTGAATAGCCCTACCAGCGTGGTCTAACGACTGGAGTGTCCAGCAATGAGCAAGCTGGCCGCCAACAAAAGAGGAGTGCGCGTACAAAAGCAAAGGGAGACTGCCCGCGAGTGCGTGCCCATTTATCAATACGAGATTCGCATTATGATGCAGGTGTGATTTTTGAACTTACTTTTTTTAAGATTTTTTTTCTAAAGTAATAAAGATGAATAGGTTTGGTTACTTGAACGCGCTAATCCCAGGAACCACTGGACTGATTACATATTCAAAGATGTAACAAAGAGATTTGAAAATACACTATGCAAATGAAGAATGTTTCCTATCTACAAAATATATTTTATCTATAAAATAACAAGTATTTAAAAACAGCATACCGAAATGTTGGTTCACGTTCCGATAATGATCATAATTGTATTAAAATGTCGTTTGTGGTACGTGTGCCGACTCAGCATCTCGACATGTTCCAAGAAGCGTTTTGGCCGAAAGGTGTCGTTTTCCGGCGATTCCGCGGGAGGCTACGCGACACCACGCAGTGCAACACGACACCGCCTATTCGTGTCAGCAAATAGATATTGTTTTGACGATTTATTTTTGTATGTATTAGTTTATAATTATTTTAATGTTAATTTGTTATTTGTGTATTGTATTTTCTATGGGCCCTAGTTGCCTGAATCAAATAAATAAATAAATAAAAATTAACACATTTTAATTTATAAGTTTTCTCTCCATTATATCTAAATTTTTCATCCAAAAATGGTAAGAAGGATGCGAAATTCCTTCTCAGCATAATGTCTATGCCTACCTACCTACAGTTTTTTTAATCTTCCATAGTTTTCTAATGGTCAATTTATCAATGAATATTCTCTAATCTTATGTTCACAATATCAAAGCAAAATGTTCATGAGTTTGAAATTGTGCTCAATATGGTTAAAAACGTCCTTAGTATTTACGAAATAATTTTAAATTCAAAATATATATTTCCATATTAATCTATGAATTTAATCATCATTAACATTTATTCGAACGTTTATAATTATTGCGAAAATCGATTTATAGTCGGCTTAAAATGCCTATGTTAATAAAAATAATCCTATTCCATTTTAATAAAAATAAAAATACGCTTTATTTTTCCATAATCTCTTTGTACAATGGACACACGCGAAACTGGTTTACTCGTATGCAAATTGACTCCGGCCTTCCCTAATTCTACCCCGAGGTATTTTATACCCTATTATATTAAATTAGGGTTTAAAATGAAATGTAATTGGGTTGCAGACTGCTTCTGTACGTTAAAAAGTGTAGAGTATCGGTTAATTAACGTGAAGCCCTTGACGAAACCTTCGAAGTACAGTCGGATGCAATGACTTTAATTCGAATTGCGAGAGGGTGAAATGATACCAGTATACAGTGTACTTGTCATTAGATCTTTTATAGACGGTGACGTAAGCGACATGGCGCGACGAATTTGTAGTTAAGTAGGTAAATGTCTTCTCAACAGAAAACGCCAATTACATACCTATCTACTTATAAAAATAAATATAATTGTAGGATGTCTGTTTGTAATATTGAAATAACCACTTTTTGCCAAATAAATGGATGTTTACACGGTACATATACCTACTTACCAAAAAAAATTATTCTGTTTGTTTAAACCACGGGAAATGTATAGACTTTAAATGAGGTGTAGCTTAGAAATAAACTAACTGTTCCCTGTCTGTGTTGTTTAGCTGTTAGTCCTCCATACTTCTTAAATAAATAATTTGTTCATCAACATATTTCCTTTGTACAACAAAAATCCAGCTCCATCAAAGACGATCCTTCTATAACCAGGTACTTCAGCTTATAGAAACTGCATAAAAGACTTCCACTTCATCCTATTAGTTTAGACAGCAACGAGCGTTAATTGCTGGATAAATTAATATTCCTGCTTCATCAGTCTCCACTTTGTTTTCAAGAGGTTTTCAAGCACTTTCCTTAAAGACTTACGTACCGAGAAATAGCGCTGTAGTGAGCTATAGTTGGTCTTGTACTTCTTAATGAGCATGACCATGTAGCTTGAAGCTAAGGTAGGATTACACAATTTGAGCTTAAGGCTTTTGAAATAGCCGTAAGGCTCTGAAATGTAAGGCCTTGCTTTCAACTAATATAGGAACTATGAACGCTCATGCAACAAATCAGGGTTAAGTTGCCTTTTCTTAATTTCTATTATATATTATATTGAAGACGACTTGTTATAATGATGTTTTTTATACAAAAGGTACATAACTGTTTCCCTATACTGGATAGGAATGAAACGGCACTTTCTAGAAATATGCTTTTCACCAAAAAGTTTGTCTTATGACCACATTTGTCGAGAATAAGTGGGTTTACGAGGAACTCAGCTAATAAAGGGGTAAGACAATACCGTGCCTTGACAATTGTCTTGGCTAACTAGTAACTAGTTTTGAACAAACTGAGATGTTCTTATTATTTGAGATACAACGTAAGGTTTTAAGTACACGGAATTATAAGAGACCTTAATTTGTAGCTACTCTTAAGATCTTTTTATATAGAGCTTTTTTTAAATTACGACTGCCGTTCCAGGTACCATTATATCAAAACCTTTTGTTATTACTTTTTTATTCCCTAGATACTTAAAATGAGAACGAGATAAAAATAACCAATAAAAAGGTAGCAATCGTTTACACAATAAATCCAACAAGTAACGTTTTGTACATTTTATTACATCGATACATTATACCCAAATCCGGGATACAATTAAAATCCGTCGGA
Organism: Helicoverpa armigera; assembly: GCF_030705265.1. Lineage (NCBI taxonomy): Eukaryota > Metazoa > Arthropoda > Insecta > Lepidoptera > Noctuidae > Helicoverpa > Helicoverpa armigera. The sequence continues at coordinate 9,828,555 of NC_087123.1, read as the reverse complement.
TTCCCAGGTGATTGATATTCGTACCTGGCATTCCGTTCTAAAACCGTCTGTCTAAACTTACCCTTACTTTACATTGTACATCGAAGTGCCCGCCAACGGGTAATATATTACTCGACAAGTATTCCAGTTAGTGAGATTTACCTTGCTAAGTACATAGTCTAGCAAAGCGAATAAAATAAATTATACGTAAGCCAAGCTACACTTATTCCAATCCCTTTTAAACTTAGAATCCATTTTGGAAATGGAAAATGATTTGCTGCTTTCCATTTTGGAATTGGAGTTTAATTTCTGGTGAAGGTTAACGATTATGATGCTCAACCTTCTCGGCCATAAATCTGTGCGATGTATTTTTAATTGTTGTTATTTTTTCTTTTTTTTTATTGGAAATGTAAAGAAAGGTCAGAAATTAATCAGGCAGATTAGATTTACTAAATTACTGGAGTGGGTACATTTTGCTATTTATTTTAGGACAAAGAACGTTATTATCCAGTCTTGAAACATGTTACCACAAAAAATATTTACTTTTCGTCCATACTTTATGTAACCCTACAATACAAATTAATGACCGTTATCATTCAACGAGCACTTCACACATTATATTAAATCATCCATGTAATGTACGCATAATCGACTTGTTTGACAACAAAGTTTTTTGAAGTCCTCATAATCACGCAAAAACCACATAAAACTAGTATGCAAACACAAAAAAGTGGCCATCACATTTTTCATTCACTAATTCCTAGAAAAAAACCCAACGGAAATATTTGCTTGAGCCTATATGAGGACTGTCTATAATATTTGTTCAGCCCATAAAATCCAATAGTGATGTACACAGCAGGCGACTCGTGTCGATAAAATTTTAAATGGCATCGTGAGTCGGAATTATTCACAGGTGTATCGGAACAGAAAGATTATATGAACACAGCTATTCATGTAGAGCGCGCGAAATCGGATTACGTCGACGTCTTACTCACTCGAGCGTCTTAAGTCTAGTCTAGGCTTAAAAGAACTTTCTTTCATCGGATCTGTTGAATGTTTTATACCAGAACACATACATATTAAAAAACCTCGATTATTCGTGATTCATGGTACTAAATCTGAGGTGTGCTTGGAATTATTTCGCATTATCATCTGTTTGTTATCAAGCAGATTCGGTAGAACCATTAGTTGAATAAGCATTCTGTATGCGACTATTCCACTCGATCACGTAAAGCTATTCGAGTGTTGCAACGTCGCATCACTAATTCAGATTTATCGCAGAATACAGTTAGACGACCGGTTTGGAACTCGCTGTATTGTGGTAGTTTACCGACCGGGGTGCGAGGTTTGTGCTATTCCTTTCTGTGATCTTATACAAACAAAACTTTTCGAATTTCGATTTAAAATATTTCAAGTCAAAATATTATTAGAGAAACTGGCAACGAAGTCTCGGATGCGTTTCCTGAGTGTATCCAAAACTTGCTGTGGGATTGTAAAATTGCATAACAGTGCGAAATAAGGTAACTAGACGATGCTGTGAGTTCATGGAGAAAAAATCTATCTGGATTTCTACGGAATAATACGGAATCTGGACCTTACCTACTAGACTAAGAAACTTGAAGCCCACTCGATAAGAAAAAGATGTTCTAAGTTTGATACATTCAGAAAAAGAAGTTTACTTAGCCCTAGACTTCAAATAACTTATCCAGTACCATTCTATCTTAAGCCGCAGACATAAAGCTTTTTACGCCAGCCCAAACTCGATTCTGCGTCGATTAGTGCGGGGAGGCGTTCATCTTCTTTATCGATAAAGTGTGGTCCCAAAAAATCTTGGTGACTAGAACAAATCATTGTGATGTTGATCCAATTTCGCAGTCAGAGCCAGTAAAGCCTTTGGCTGAATGATAGATGGAAGCCCTTGGATTTTCATGATGGATTGACTTTTTCGAAGAAAGAATTGGTTGGTTTGTTCGCGTAAATTGCAATGCGTAGAAGGTTTTTTGTCTGACTGTCTTAGGCGACAATGTTAAAGCACTGTGCTTCTTATCGATGTAGGTTAGTCCATGCTTAGTGTATATGTAGGTAAAATTAAAGGAGCTTAATTTACATTATTAATGAACAAAAATGTACACGGGAAGAAGGATAATTTTACACGTATTAATATTGACTTGACTTACGCATACTCATCAAAGCCTTTGTATTGAAACAAAAGGGAAAACAATACCTTGCCTTAACATAATTTGGTAATAAAATAGTATTAATAGCATCGTTAACGATCATAATAAAATTATCTTTAAGTTCCGTGCAAGTCGTGTTTTAATATAAAATGCATGAAAATGCTTTTTCTACCTGCTGACTTCAGGGTTCAGAGACTGTATAAAGCAACGCAGTCACGTTCTGCGTGAATCGGCAATCCGCAATAAAATGTAGTGCGAGAAGTATTTTGGAAGTATTTAACTGGTAAGCTGCGGTTGGTATGTTTTACAAAAGAAATACCGGACTAAGCTAGGTTTACACAAATGTTTTTGATGTATCTAAAAGTCAACAAAAATGCCAATTTTTGCGCTAATAATGTACCATAACCACTGCTATCACTAATGCATTAATACTTCACGATGCTATAGATCAAAACTAAAATATTTTTTTCTCACCTGTACGTCAGAAAAAATAGTTTTAGTACCTATGTACTAAAAAAAGTAGGTATACGACAGAATGAAGCAGGTGAAGATATCCAATCAATAATAATTTTTCCTATCCATGAAATTAGTCACACAAATATTGTGACGTCATCGTTACGGACCCATGAACAGAACCACAGTGTACTTCCCGCTTTACGGAGTGACCTTGACCGTGAACTGTGTTTGAACTATCAACACAATACTTTTAACAATCATTTTTATATGAAGTAGGATATTGTTTTTCGATGAGTCAAGCTTAGATTTTATATCCATTTTCTGCAAGGCCTAGGTATGCTTAAGAATCTGAAGGATCCTTATCCTTTCGTCTCAAACTCCTGGCAAACTTGAACAGCTCTTTTTATTTCCATATTTTTGATAAGCAGGAACATCTGAATCTATAATTAGTATAAAGAAGTTTCACATTTGTATTTAGGGCCCTAAACGAACTATAATAAAGGACAAGCTTGGTAAAGATTAACAATAACAATGTCTTTCCAATTAAACCATAATGGCCGCAGCAGAAAATCCAGTTTAGCCAGTTGAAACGAAGATGGGCATCAATATTTGGCATCATAAACTATCGAAAGCAAATATGGTGATAGGTGATAGCCCAAACTTGTTTTGACTTTAGTAGTTTCCAATCAATTAATTTATTAAGAGATTGTTTATAGCTGTCATAAATAAATGTCACAATATCCGTCGATAACATCATCAATGCTACTTAAGATATTTAACCTAGTTGCCTACTTATTGGCAATTTTAAACAAGTTTTTTTTCTAATATAGGTGCATAGTTTGTTCTTCTAGCGATACAACGAACAGTTACCCAAAAGTTCCTAAAACAAGTTTATTCATTTTGTTTGATTTTTAAAAATTCAATCCAGGATCCAAGATACTTAATACGGGGGTTTGAGAGGGTTACACAACGGGCTCCAAAAGGAACAAGGTTCGGTTTAAGTCGGTAAGAGTTTGACACTCTCTTCCGCTGTACCCATAGCATGGGAATGACTTTGTACGATTTTCTACCAACAGTTTATAATAGAGGTTATAAGTAAGTATGTGAACTTTTTATGTGCTAAACTAGCATGACCAAGAAATTGCACTACAAACTTTATTTGCAACAGAAGCACAGATCACTATTTTCTGTTTTGAGAGCACTGCATTTTACCGTCACTAAAAATATCCTTTGTATTTAAACAAAATCCTATATTTATCTAATTTTACATAAGCCTCAAATCTATATTCAAATACGAGATAACTTAGCTTTTGCTCCCCACAACGAATTTATTTCTAGATATACGATTATAGGCCTTAAAAGGACAGATCATTCATTAGCATACACAGAACCAGTTCCTTTGTGCGTGCTCGCAGCTTCTGAACCACGAGTATTTTATAAATTCCATTCATCTTACTTCCATTGAACCGAATCAAGCTCAATACGTATAATTTAAATTAATGATGTTCCCGTGATGATGTAGAATGCTTTTCTTCGTCAGTTGTTTTAGAAGAAAATGTGGATAAATCGGCTTCTTCGGTTAAATACCTCGGTCAACCATATTTAGTTATGCTTTTTATTACAGTTTATTTTAAAAGATTCCTATAATACAGTACAGTACAGAAAACAGATTTACAAAATTAACTGATCATCCAAACATTTTTAAATACGTGTTCTTAAACTCCTCCTCAATTCACTAAAACATAAATGAACAGGAGGCATATGAAAGCGTTTAATATTGAATTAATTAATATTCTACCAAAGCATTAATAATTTCAATGACTCAACATAATTTATAAGTCACCGCAGCACATCAAAGCTCACTTTCTCTTATTCCAATTAGTACTTTACATACGTAAATGTCATTATAACGAATGTATCTAAAAGTAGAATTTGAATTATTAATGTTAGGAACAAAATGGGACCTCGTCTTACAGGCTTTTAAAAGTGTATTTTAGGAACAAACTGAATAATATTAGGTATGTTAGGGGAGAGCAAATAGGAGGTAGGGATATAGACAGACATACGTACATTGTAAAGAGGCAAGGCTTGTTTCTTTTACCAGTTAATCAAATGAGTAACACAAACCAATTTCAGTAACTGCCTCTATATGATAATGGCAATATTGTAGTTTTATAATGTACTAATATTCAACGGTACCTCCTAAAACACGGCAAATTTACAAAATCTTCCTAACCTCCCTCCTGAATACAATATAAACGTACTTATACAAATAGAAATTAATCCACTTACCCTCGCAACGATATAACCACTCATTAGTCAAATTAAGACAAACTAAGACACAAAAACTTATTCAAGACATATTCAAAGGCTTAAAATGAAGATAACGGCTCCCACAGACTGAGAAACGTACCACGATATGTATTAGCTATCACTGTTCAAGTGAAAGAGTGAAACAGTGCTACGTACAGCGTGTAGCACTGTCTCCTTTTCGCGTCGAAACTATTCCTTCCTCGGCATGACATGGTAAGGCTTACATGAAGTCTTATTCATTAAATTTTCAAGTTTGTGCAAATTTCGCCGGGAGGACATAAGCGGCTTGCCAAGTCGGGGTTGCCACTACACCGCCACATCACTGAGCTACGTAGACTTAGGAATAAACTAGTAGATCCAATTCTAGGTGTAGACTTAGTTTATCTGTCGATTTTTAAAAGAGGTTATGTAAATCGTCTGGATGTTTAAATAAGAGAGTTATAAAAACCAGATTTATATTAACTACTTACATGATCATGGCATTGTCAATAAATAATAAATAATCTCATGCATAATCGACTCAAGCTAATTAAAACACAAATTAAAATTAAAAAGAAAAAACCTAACCGCTACCAGCAAACCATCAAAAGTCGTTAAAAAATGAAATAAAATTGAAAAAAATCTTCATTTGCATCGAGATACGGCAATTAATTCGCCGTAACACTTTGCAAACGATGCAAGATACCACATATTAAATGAAGCGGTTAACCGGTTCGATCAGAAAAAGGATGCTTGTAATGTAAATATTTTGAGGATTATTTTAGCGATACAAATCAATGGAGCATGAAACATCCTATTATATCGTGACAGGTGTGACAAGGGTTGCGCTTATTGAGGCGTCACGCCACACAAAACCATTGTTGCCTTTTCTTCACGTTGTTAGCTCTGTGTTATAGGATTATGCTTTCTTTTTTGTGAGCAGATTGACGTCATAATGTTCAATGATCTTTAGGAAATTGACCATGCGTGGAAAAGGTCTTGTATTACCTCTACATGGGTGCCTAATTGTTTTACAACTCATCCGTCACTTCAAACAATTCTAGTTTCAACTTCAGTCCATTTATTTTAACAACACTTATTCCTGTGACCAACTCATTCGTAACTGCTACCGACAGATTGACAAACAAACTTGTCGGAATGTCAACATTGTTGTCTCATTTCGAGAATAGCAAAACGAGTCTGTCTGCTATTCCGAGACAACTTCGAGAGACTTGAGAGATATCTATCAACGGTTTTGCGAAGTATATTCAGTCTATTTTGAGATATAACAATGAAAGTTTTGAGAATTACGTAAGTTTTGCTATTGTTGTATGTGTTGAAAGGAATGTTGCGTTGCGGTTAGTGGTTGCAAGAGAAATCAATGTGCTTAAAGTCCTATATACAAACATTTGTGAACATAGGAGAACACATCAGGAAGAACGTCTAGTGATTTAATAAATACTATGTAAAACCATTTCCTAACTAAGCCTTATTGGACAGCACAATATTTCTGTCATCAATATTCGTATATAGGTATTCTTTTGTTCCATTTCTCCTATTCGTACTCAAAGATTTAGCAAAAATACAATTACAATGAAGCAAAAAAGCATACAACCTCTACGAAGTTAAAAGCTATTCTTTGCAAAGCTACAGTACCTAAACTACTGAAGACACTGTCACATTGTACCAACAGGCGCACAATCTCGCTCCCATCAGAGATCACAACAAAACTAGTTCGTCGTGCACTCGTTGTCTCGACCGGCCTAACTGAGTTATCCAATGTTTAACCCAGTTCCACAACTTCCAGATTGTTCTGTTTATTAAATTGTGCATCTTGAGACTTGCATTGTTAGGCTTTGTACACACTGATCGACGTGTAGTCAGCTAGGCAAACATGGGAATGATAGTTGAGTATCAACAGTAGCCCTAAGAAATTTGAGCACGCATACCAATTTCCGCCTCACAGCGCTTTCAAAGTCTGTGTACGCGTAACTGCCCACAAGAACATTGGAACGCCAAGTCTGCACCAAGCTTTAGGACTTGAGAGTTCAGGGTCTAATCTCGTCATTGTGCTGTGTAAGCAAATGATAACGCTGCAGTTAGTTTTGCAACTGTTTCTAGTATTGTGAGATGTTTGTTCAAGTTAGTGGCTGACTAGGACATTGTGATTTTAGAGAGCTGTCTTGTTAATGCAGTTTGAAGAGATCTCGGAGGAGTAAAACCAGAAACAAAATTATTCTGTAAATGCATATGCAAGTTAGACACTAATAAGAGACTAGAGACTTGTTATAAAGAATTTAGGTCACGACAAAAGTTTAGAAATAAGACTTCAAAGTAAACAAATGCATAGTAGGATCATCAAAAGCCAGAAACAGTCCACAACAGGCTTACGTGCAGCTATCGTGACATGCCGCTGGATCGGAAAATATCTTAAGGTTATCCTTAGGGGATTGAACGTATGATGCTTTCTCTATAACCATAGGTTGAAATGCAGCAGTTCTATCTAGGTTGGTACGCTTTACCACAACAAGGTGTCCCTTCCCAATAAATTATTGAAGAGTCTGCAACCATGTACAGTCGCGCGCATTATGTTATGACTGCCGCACGCTCGTCGTCTCATTATACAGAATCAGAACATTTGTATGCCACACGTACAGTCGGGCAGACAACGCTCCTATCGGGACGTTGACAATTTTGAATTTAAACTTTTGTATTATAATAAGCCTCATCAGACTGTGAAATCTGTTTAGGATTGGGGATGATTTTGGTTCTAAACAGGTGTGTGTGTGTGTAATTTAATTAAAAGTATTTTAGTTACCAGACTTAAAAATTTACTGATTATAAAAAAGTGTTTCCCAATATTAATGATATGTCTTTTAATAATCTATTTAAAATAAAACCGTTTAATAAGCGTACCTATATAGTTTATAAGCCCTGTCTTAAACATATTTATTAAGAAGATTTTATGCCGTACACATAATTTGCCAACTGTAAAATCTTAAGTCTTAAAATTTTTAACCGTAAACCAAAAAGCCACTAATTTAAAATCTTAACAACGTTACCGCAATCAAATAACATGTGATGATACCAGTTATGTACCTAAAAACTCAAAATATCACACTATTGTGAACATACTAATCCACAGAAAACTAATCCCCGAAGATCGATTAATCAAATAAATCAAAAACAAATAACAATCGCATTCGAACATTCGAATTCCATCCGTTGGAAGTCAAACCGTCACTCGTTAATAAGCAATGTCCACGATTGTTAATCAATGGCTGTGGTAGTAATATTCTCATGAAATATGCACGCCAACCGAACATCCACACTAATAGAATGTGTTGAATATTTGATCACTGTGCTCGACTGTACCGCAATTTGAACGAATATGGTTCTGTATCGAAAGATTGTAAATGGTTTTGATTAGAACTGTACTTTGGTGCTTTGGGGTTTAGCAATTTTTTGTCATACAGGAAGACTATCGTTTTATGTTACGTGTGTTATTGGAAACCGTTTACGTGGTTTCTACGAATTCATTTATAGATTTTTTATGTTATAAAACTAAATGACCGACGATGGAGACTGAGCTTCTTTATTTCGATAGAGTATTCATTGCTTTATGTTGACGATTAACAAAGAAACTACATAATATCTGTGCCACATGTTGGTTTACCTGCATATTAAAACACAAAATACATTTAAAAAAGTATTTCCAAACCGCCAACAAATGTGTCTTTTCGGTCGCAAATCGCCTAGAATTCGGTCGAGCACCCACGACCACAAACCGTTTTGGGCCTTATTCCATTAAACTTTTTGTTTCTATCTAGCGTGCGGGATAATTACTAGCGATTCAAGGTATCTGACCACAGGCTTCGTAAACTATTGTACTGTTTTTCGTAGAACCGGTACATCTATTTTTGGCTAGCTTTTTGCTGAATTTTAACGTCTGTTTATGAGGTTACTTGCGTTGCATATGTAATTTTTTGTAGCTTGTAGTTGTTGTAATAATTTTAGCTCATAAAAAGTAACAGTTTTAGTATTTCCAGAGATAAATTAAGGTCTTCAATTCGAGAAGAAAATATCGTTTTCTCTACGTGAAAAACTAGGTAGGTACCTACTCATAACATGAAGACTTATGCTCGCCTAGAGATGAAGAGCACATAAAGAAAGTTTAATAGCAGAAGTGAGCACTGTTTAAAAAAAAAACTAAGGTACTACAACCTGTTCAAAAGGACATTACTAGCCGCATTTATAATTCAACATAACACAAACAGGCTTATTCCAACACTTAGAACTCCAGTCTTGTAATTCATAAACTTGTACTTCAACTGCACTACAATACACACTCAATACATTGTTCCCCAACTTGTTTGAAGTTAAAGCACGCGCTTCGTGTGCCTTATGTGACCAGTGACCAGTGCGAGGTATACGCATTAATGGCACACGTTTTAAGATAATGTTACTGGAACTCATAAGTTCTGTTGCATTCAACTGTGGAGTGAATATTTGTCACAGTGTTTATAATGAAGTAAATAGCTTTTGCTATGAGGATGTTCATTTATTTGGTTGTATAATGACTTTAACTTTAAAATATGTTAAGTGTTCGGTAATCGGGCATAAGCCAGTTGTAGCAATTTTTTAACATTGAAGATATATTAGTGCCAAATGTATGAGATAAAAAAAATTGTAAGTGATTCAGAATGAAGATTGCCGATAATAAACGTGTATACCTACTACAAAACAATTTTCTCCAATGTTCAAGGAATAATATTAACTTAACAAAATGTTCTAACACAAAAAGTAAAATTCAGCCTAAAGGTCAAACTTAATACTACTTAACTAACTTGCTAATAAATTCAGGAAGTAGACGATTTAATTGACACAGTTTTAGACATCTTAAAATTCGTAACGTTTTAATAAGAAAATTTAAATTTATTTTCAAGTTGAAATACCGAGTGTTTCAATCGAGTCAATTACTCGACTTCGGTAATTGGCCCAGTAGACTGTCACAACGAGATTTCGAGGGTTCTTCAACAGATAATTGTTTTAGAAGATTGATCATAGAATTTTGACGTTACGGGTAGTCAGAAGCCAGTAAGTCTGACACCAGTCTAACCAAGGGGTATCGGGATGCCTGGGTAACTGGGTTGAGGGGGTCAGATAGGGCAGTAGCTCCTTGTAATGCACTGATGAAGTCGTTTTCTGTATTATTTCAAAGGATAAATTTGAGAACTCAAAATTTAGCATAAATCCCAGTTTATGTATAAAAATATTTGTTATTTTATTTACTAAGTAGGTACGTCACACATCAAAGTAAAGCCAAGCTTACCCTCAAACTCCATCCAACAGCAAATGTTGTCATTCAGCATAAAAGCCTTTATCCACCTAAAACAATGAGCACTGACAATTCCATTCACCTGATTAACAACTTAATCTAGTCCATACACCACGTCAAAATAGGACACAGGACAGTTTCGACAGGTATAGTTATAATATAGGCACGTAATGCTGGACTGAAAGCCTATTACGCTGCATGGGCGCTGATTATCCTATCAGACTCGACGTTCGGTATTATCGTGTTACCTGGTGCTGTGTTAGTATTTCACAATCAGTGCCCACTAATCTGCGTAGTTCCTAGAATTTATCTGCGACTGGCATTACGTCTAGGTATTAAAGGGGCTTTGTATGATTGCTTGTGACTTTTACGATTGTATGCTAACCTACTTACCACTACTTATATATAATTTTGCTCCTAATTTCGAGTTTTAAGAAGATTACCATTTCAGAAACCAAATCCACCGTGATGATTGTCAATAATTAGAATACGTTGCGTTAGGGAACAGAAGTCACCATCATTGAGCAGTCAAGACCTCTAATAATGCCTTCCTAACCATCTATTAACGTGACATTCCTTATTGACCAATAGACATTTCCTTCCTATCTCACGCTCGTGGGATTCTAAGCAAACAAAACATTTCATAATAATTATGCATTCTTTATAATTAAACAACTGGTTCTAACATTATAATATCTCGGGAGATGCAAACAGGTTGCCTCGGTTACATAAGTTTACATTTTATCAGGTTTTTTATAGCAATCAAGCTGGTAAGCTAACATAATCGACATTTCCTGTCGCTATATTTATAATCGACAAGTATATAATCACATAAAAAGCAGTATAATCTTCGATGGACAATCTTCTGCAAATATGTATAGTAATGGGTTTTTCTCTCAACTTATTCCGTAGATAAAACTAAGTTTTCGGCGATTGCTCTAGCCGTTGAAGTGAGGGAGCACCTTAGGATAACCTACTTTACATCGATAGGTATCAAAAAGTTATCTAAAAGGCTTCCTATTTCTCAATTAAGTAAAATCTCTGCCTTCTTGGAGGGCTTTTATAAAGCTAGTGCATTTCTATTTTAAAACTCCAAAGCTGGTTAACAGGAGATATCCCATGTGTATATAGATACAATGGGGCAAGCAACCGTCGCGGTTCGACGCATGGGAAACTACCGACCCCGCCGGTTCACGGGAACAGCGTTAATTACCTCATACTCACATTTATGTCTAGTTTGTAAGAAACCGTGGTGTTACTCGCGATAGTTATTTTATGATGAATAGACCTTAAAAATGAACCTCCGAAACAGCTTGTATTTTTCTTACAGTGTAGCTAAAATAAGTAGGTTAGTATTGCATTCCTAAACAGAACTGCATTTATTAGATTTTTGGTACATTCTGAATATCTAATTTCAGCCTTAACAGAACGTCGTTTTGTCAGGCAATATGAAGCTAGAATGGTGCCGTAAATGGCCACATATCCGGACGCCGAGCTGCCATTGGGAATTCCACATGGAAAAACCCAAAAACTGTTCAGCGTGTAGGTACTTATCTACATACAATTTTGAAGTTCTTGAGCAAAAAAGCTCTGGATACTGATTATAGTTGAAAACATAATAGTTTAGAGGTAATGTACGTAGTTCTGGTAATAATAGGTGTTGCTCGTAGGTACATATGTAACGATTGTTCAAGAAAGCATTAAATAATTTCCCGGTATTAGGTAAAGTTATTCAATAAGTTCAAAAGGAAACTTGAATAATTTTCCTTAGTTATAATCACTAACATCATAAGTCCCAAGATCATAATCACTGTGGTTTTCACTTTGACGTATTTTTCCAAAACAACAAAGGCAAGAAACAAACCTCTTTTCAGTCTCTTAGATAAAAGAAAATATCTAAACGTGCTTATTATACTTAGAGGTACACCGGCCAAAACTCCCGGCAACTTTCCTTCAAATTTTTAACGTTGTAGTTGAAAGTTTGTAGTAGATAGACACGTAAATCGTGGCCAGGCATGGTAGTGAAAACACAATACGCCACCGGGGAGGTATTTGTCTCAGCAACTTGCCCGGGAAACGTCCCGTGTGCTATTTATCCTCAAACAGGCGTAGTGAAAGCCGTTCTTTTAAGCTATTATGATTTTAGCTTTGAGATTTTTTTTTGGAGTACCAGGAACGCAGGATTTGGGAAGAGTGTGCTGGTCGTTTGGTTACGTATATTCATGAAATCACACCTGTTTTCCTGGAAGGATTAGAAAAATGAGTATATAACATTATAAACCCACTTTCTGCCAGTGCCTACAAAGCTATAGCTACACATATTTACAGCAGGTAATTTGGTCTCATATTCTAACTACGCAAAAAATAAAACCATACTACGATCTACGATGACTAATTAAAGGAGGTCGCAACTTACACAAGGAGGTTTAATATCTATATTGGCCATGAACTTTCCTACAAGCAATTACAGCCTATCATTATGGAAGATCATTGATCATTCGCCAGTGATTCTAACGACTGCGTGGGATGTGACTACTTAAACTGTTGTTTCTTATTCAATTTCAGTTTGAAATGACGAGATGCAATCTGCTAGTTTGCACGCCATAGTTGGCACGAAAACACTATCCCGTTAGTATTAGTCACCGTAAGAGGCAAAACGCTTTTATAAGAAAATCTTTAAATGCCAATGAGTCGTCTTTTAGAAGACATTTTACTGGTAATTAAATTCTGCAATAATGAGAGAGCGTTTTCATACTAGCGGAGTTTGTTGCGAGTCAATGTCATCCGTAGCATTTGTTAATTGTTTGATGCCGCGCCCATAAACCGGACAGAAAAACTGTTTCAGGTGTATTAGATTGCCATGGATCCTTTAGCTGAACTAGGGACTCTTCAAAGCTGTCAATAGCAGACTCCTTATAAAAGACTTATAGGTAGAAAACTGGCTTCCAAAAGTTCAGAAATATTATGTAGATTCACTCACCTAAAACTCTCAAAGATCACGATCATCGATCAAGATCTCAAAGACCAGTGACACACCAGAAACCTAATATTCTTACGCCTTATATCCTTATAAGCTAACCAAAGAAATTGCTCATAAAAATCCTTTTCCCAAGGCGGGTTATATCTGCGTCTTTGTGTGGTATTCATCATGTCACGAATCAACTGACGACCCTCTTCATAACATAGCTAGGCTTTGTTGAGTAATGTGTCAACGGCTCATTTACTTGCTCCAAATTCATAGACATTGTTTATTTTTTACACGCCTTTTTGGGTGTCTGAAGTGGACTTAATGCGATGTTTTTGTTCATGGTTTAGTTGTAGCAATATTCAGTTTATGAAATTAAGTCAGATTAATGTAGGCCTTGTTATATTTGAATAATAGTGTAAATACTTTAAAATCATTTTTGGAATGATTTTTTTTTTCTAAATCTTTTATGTCTAAAGTTATATTTAATTACCAGTAAACAAACAAAGGCAAACATCCAATTACGATTTCCTAATATTTTAATGATCCAACCAAACTCCCAGCAATATGAATGAAGTTTGAAAATTCATTAATGCGAACTTTTTCAGCGCTAAAGTTTGCCATCAGCCAAAGCGTATATCAAATTAAATCTGATCAACTATCCGTGAATAAAATGCTCAACACGAATCGAGCATTCGTTTAACAGACGATTAATTAAAACCTAGTTTTGCCCTCAACTTTGGCTGGGGAAAAATTCTCGCTTCAATACACATTGGTAATGATTCCTCTGCTGTAGACTCATGTGGTCGAGTATGGATGTGCCTTTCAATTTGGTGTGGACTAAAAAGAACGATTTTATATAAGGAAAATAATATGTGTGATATAGAGTTCATTGTATCGTATTGAATGCTATTAAAATTCTAATGGCATTCCAATAGATCATTGTTTTATTGGCCATTTTATTGGTATTTTATAATGTTTTCTGTTTTCTACAAAGATTTCTGTTTACAAACAATTGAATCTACGTTCAGCTTAAGTTTTAAACTTAACAACATTTCACATTAACTAACTTTGTATGTACAATAATAAGTATACACATAATGATCAAGTTTCCAGAAAAGTTACCCAAGTGACACATCCAGCACCTTTCGTTTATTTATGCCGAGTACACATCGCTCCGAACATCGTCACTTGTCAACTCCGCTTAAAAGAAACATGAACACGCCACAACCAAGTTTGCCGAACACTCTAACTTTTAAAAATAGAACATCCAAAGCCAGTCCCGAAGACTAAATTGAAGTAAGTCCCAGGCCGACGTCTAATTAAAGTCTAGAACACACACGCGATAAGTTCTAAAGAGTCTCTGCAGACTCACACTTCCTCGTGAGGATTTTTCCTTTCGCCAGGAGTATAATCCGGATTAGAGCAGGATTTGCTTTCCTATTAAAACTCTCTTGGCTTTCGACCTTTAAGGCTTTTCACCGAAAGTGTTTGGGGTAATTAGTTGAGACTTATAGAAGCGTTGGGCGCGGATTCATTTCGTGTGGATTTAGGGATTAACGAGTAGGTTTTCAGGTGTTTCGCGCGATGTGTTTAACAGCGCTTTTAGTTAGGTGTGGTAAAATATTTATGAAGTTCTAAAATGTATTTAGGGAGTTATTATCGGTATATCAGTATGAGATTATAATTTTCTTGTAACCAATCTGTTTCTTTAAACTTTTACTAAACGATCCTGTAGCTACAGCTAGGTTGAACCAGCCAAAAGGATCTTCAATCTTATTACAATATCTTTCCATGGCATCCGCCACACATAGATCTTCACACGTGAATCATAATTCACGTCGTGTTATATCGATACTCTTGGAACATGTAACGAACAGATTCTTCAAGCAAGGACAATGGGCGCTTAGCATGCGAAGCACGTTGCCTGGGTATGCGAGCATGCGATAGTGCGTCTCCACATACTTCTCTGTTCTTTTCGTAGCTCTATAAATAGGTTGGAGCTTGTTACTAACAAAAGATTTTTTGTTAGATCAAATATTTTTGCTGTTTTTTTTAGAGTTTGACTCATAATACAAAGTGAAACTTTATAATGTCCACATATCGAAATTGATTTATTTTATCGATGAAAAGATATTTTAAAAATCTAAATATTGATTTCCAATTTCTGTAGAATTAACAAAAAATGTGATCTCTGCCTTTTATCTCATTTCAGTCTATGTACATTATAAAGACTCACACCTTAGGAAAGGAACTATGACTTATAAATTAAAGAATACTGTAATTGAAAATGACATATTGAAATTAATTACAGAAGCGTTCGTGAATGTAGCTCCGTTTTCTCCATTGCACTTCGGAAGTGATGAAGCATACGCCTAAACGGTTTAATAGGAAACACATTAAGCGAAGGCGCCGACTGTCTGAAAAGATAAAGCGTCGGTCGATGTTGCTTAGTCACCGATTTAGAATTGCTTTGATTTATTCGCCTGCAGTTGTATTCTGGAGACGTGGTAGTGTTTCTTGAAATACGGAATGTGTATGAAGATCCGCTTTATTGTTTTCTATTATGTTTTAGGGAGAAAACGTAGGTAATTAGAAATAATGTTAGCTGTTAAGTTTTATTACTTACAAAATTCATAGGTTCATAAATCGTTTTGGTGCTCGAAACATATGTGGGTAGGTGCATAGGGAAGATTGAATATATTAACATATCGACCTACAATTACAGCCCTTAATTGATAAGTCGAACATTCTATATCAAACATAACAGCTCTTTTTATCGTTATTTAGCAGCGAGGACCTAAATTATAATAATTTCGGGGGAACAATAATGGCGGTCCTGTAATAGTCTAAAAGCTTAAGCGATTTCCATATCGCTAACGGACAATAATAATCAATCATGATGTCTCTACGGTTGGGCGGTAGTTGTGAATCGGTGCAATTAGTCGCCATATTGCCCCCCCCCCCATCGTCGCCCTCTCGCACCCCGCACGCCATGTCGTGTGACTTATGCGTTTGTTTAAACCAGACGAAGTTAGATCCACATAGATAAGTACTTATTAAATGTTTACGGCAACGAAAGAGTTACCAAAAAGTAGCGTTTTAATGTTTCGAGGTTATGACTCGGAGAATTACTAGAAAATGCTAATTTTGTTGTGTCTGGCACTCGAAATATAAGTTCTACGAATTGATATGATTATTTTTCCGACCCAAATATCGACCAATAGAATTGCACCATTCGACGTCACGTGGTACAACCTACATGGTATTATACTGATTATTTTTCCGACCCAAATATCGACCAATAGAATTGCACCATTCGACGTCACGTGGTACAACCTACATGGTATTATACTGAAAATTTTTTGAATATTTTCTCTGGTCGTTGCTACGTCAAACTGACAGGTTGTGGCCGACATTTGGGACGGAAAAATAATCTCCCGAATACCACACGAGCTTCATAATTATCTGGCATTTCCTCAGGTTTCGCAAATAAAGTCGTCAAGTTTTTCAGGAAATCACTCGCTTCGCGCTCGTTATTTTTTAACCTGAAAAACTTGACTCCTTCATTTGTTTGCAACGAACCTATCGGAAAATACCCGATAATTTTGAAGCTCTTGTGGTATTATAAGTGATAATTTTTTTTGAATATTTTCTCTGGTCGTTGCTACGTCAAACTGACAGGTTGTGGCCGACATTTGGGACGGAAAAATAATCCCCCGAATACCACACGAGCTTCAAAATTATGTGGCATTTCCCTCAAGGTTCCCTGCAAACAAATAAAGTCGTCAAGTTTTTCAGGTTAAAAAATAACGAGCGCGAAGCGCGAGTGATTTTTTAACCTGAAAAACTTGACGCCTTCATTTGTTTGCAACGAACCTATCGGAAAATACCCGATAATTTTGAAGCTCTTGTGGTATTATAAGTGAATATTATTTAGTGTAACAGTTTTTTGTTTTGAGAAAATATGCTCAGTCATGCGTAGGTAAAATCATAGTTGAACTCCGACATACAAGCACAAGAAAATTCAAATCCCAATATACTACGAATTGGTAGCACAATAAAACTGGCGAACACGTGCTCAATTTACGCACGATCAGATAAAAAAGACACATGTCTACAGAATCTTTTGTCGAATCTTATTACATTTTTTACATAACTAATAAAATCTACATATTCATTACGTAGTCAAATTTTTGATCATCTATTATCTCCGCGTCACGTTCGGAATTTTAATTTCGGATTTGGGGTGGGTTCCCCTGAAGCACCCTGAGTTGACCCGGCTACCCGATAATTGTAGATGACTCACCGACTCGAGTCACTGGGCCATAACTATAGCTACCAAGTAGTAATAAACATGGTAATAAGTTTAAGGGTCTGTTTCATAGTTCCCAGATATAGATCAAATTAATTTGGAAATCGAAAGTCATTTGTTTTAAATCATCCTGTAGGTAGATTCCGGAACAGGTAGATCCTATATGGTTTTGGTGTATCTCAGAATAAATTATCCTTCGCATAACGCCATACTTATTCATTCTTCTTTTAGATAGTTCAATAGCTTAGCTTAGGTATTTTGCAAACTGGAAGTATTTACAAATTATAACGAGATTCACAAGTAAATTATTGAGACTGGTCACTTACATTACAATAGCCTATTTAGAGCGATAGTTACTAAAAAACTCTTAAATATCTTTGCTTACACCGTGAAATATAACTTATCTTGGGTTTATACTACAGACAGGCCCACCACTACTTATCGTTAGACCCGGGGAGAGCTAACCACCTGGGCTTAGAACGCCCATAGCGTTAATATTGTTTAAGATATGTTTATGGCACACGCATAATCTTAGAGCAATAGTTATAGCGTAGTTAGACATTCTTGACCATGACAAAATTAATAAACGTTTTTGCCAATCTCACATAAGTATTCTGTGATTGGATTATAATCAAATATTTGTCTGACTAGGAATGCTAAGCAATATAAATCCAAGTTTATACCGTCTCCGTTAAACTAACAATTAATTGCTTTGTAAATACGAATAGTTTAGCATCAGATTCACATTAATATATGTAACATTCGCGCTAACATTCATTTGATTGCTGAGTTATTGGCACCCAACGTGGGACTCGGGTTTGATTAATGAGGGCTGTATCGTGACGTATTTTTAATTTATTTGCCATAAACTTACTTTTGCTGTGAACACTTTGACTGTTTTGACGAAGACCTGTAACAAAAATAAATATTTTGGTTAAAAAAGTTTAGGGAAAAAGCAAGGGGGAAATAAATTTCGCATTCCAAAAAATTCAATTTAATTTAAAAATCAAGTTCCATTCCATGGAATCAAGAAAACAATAAATAATTCCGACTCCCAACCATGAATCGTGGAAGTTGTTTAGAAAAATCTCGATAAACTCATTTAAATTCCGAAGTAGTACGAGCCGTTCAATAATCGAATTTATAAGTTTTACACAAATTCAGACTTGACAAACTGCCTGATGGCTTTGGAAAGTCCTTGCTATATCTGTATACTATAAAGCCTTATATTTTCACACATGTAGCTGTCAACTATGATTCATAGTACATGTAGCTCCTAACTTGGAATCGAGTTCGCAAGTTCATAATTCATATTAAGCTACAACTTATTTTACCCTTCACACGACTGCTTGACAAAATTGCAATTTGGAATTACGTACTCATTCCTTAGGATTTTATTTTAAGTGGTAAGAGGGATACATATTCTGCGAAATCTCTTTATCATCATATACCTATGATGATGTAGGTCGTCATTAAAGATGACAGGATTTTATATGCACACAAAGATACATTTAATGCGAGGGCATCAACCTAGACTCCCTAATGATTTCAGTGAAAAGCACGCAACCTTCACTTCAAATAATTTAAATCCTTTTGCTCACCGACTTCACCCTATAATCGCATTTAGTCAGGTTCAGACCAACTCGGTCGGCATAGTCGTCAAACTAGATGTTCCGGATGTCTTTTGTCAAATCGTCAGGCGTGGGGGGTCCATTTGAGCGAATGCACCCGCGGGACGCTAATGAGATTAGCGCGATGTTCAGCAGGGGTGCACTGGGGCAAATTAACGCCTCAGGCACTTTTGTACCCCGGACTGCGTATATTTTTCTTGCCTTTGAAAGCAGCTACCGACTGAGATTTATGCTGAGGGGTCTTAATTACCGTACCGTGTTGTGACGTTCAAATTAAGGTGTTGTGACTTTTGCTTATAAATCTAATTATTTACGCTTTATTATTCAGGAGCTGTTACCACAAAGCCGACAAAAAAAACACACTCTTTGAACAATCCTATTAAAAATCACTCGCTTTGAAAGGGTAGACGAGTTTAACTTTCGCATTCGGAAAGGTTTCATCCCGAATAATTCCTTATTCCGAGCGGAGAGCATGTTTGCCGACATGACAAGATCCTACATCATTCAGTGAGTCATGGCCAGTGCCGGATGCTCAGTCGTAAAACGTACAAAAACTCTTCGGGAACTCCACTGAAAACATCCAGTTTAACTTGTAAAGAGTTTCCGTTGTACGACAGAATTATGAGCCAAGTTTACGCTTAACTGCAGAAAGATGTCTGGAAGAAAACAAAAATATATTGTACCTTAAGTAAATTGGAAAGCAACTTTGATGGCGGCCATCTTAAAATTCGCTAGTCATTGTGAAACTTGCTGTTGTAAAAGTTTCGGCACTCTGATTAATAACGATCGATAATGTCCGCTTCAATACTTATTTCTTACAGTACATAAAATATGAATGAACTTTCAACATCTTTACATCCAAGTAACATTTAATAGTCCATCAAAACATACCACGACTGTCGTATTCAAAGTAGGTATTAACCGACATGCCTTCTACCAGATAACCTGGCTGCATTATCAACCACAATTTATTGCTAAAATAATTTTGCACAACTACTATACAACCACTAGAATAGGTATTAACACTTAAGCTTGGCGCCAATAACAAAATGACTTTACAATTCAAGCGCAGACGCCGAACGAGTGTTGTATTTCACAACATTTTATGTTCACCTCACCTTACTCTAGTGGTTATCGAGACAGATAAGCTTTGAAGTGTTTTCGCGTAAACATTATAAGGCGTTAAGTTATTTTTAGTAAGATTTCATAAGAAATGTAAGATAATAATGTTCTTGTGAATGAAATAAGCTGCTTTGAAGAAAACGTGTTCTTGCAATTGGTTAACTTGTTTTCAATTTGAATGTTACACGTGTGTCTACTTAAGTAAGCAAACAAGACTTAAATAACAAAAGACTGCTGACAACCGACAAAAACTACTACGACATCTCTATTAATTTGAATAGCAGAATATTTGTCCAAAAAACTGAGCTGTAAAGCGCTTTGCATCACAAAAAGCGCTGTAACCACCGTGCAGTTAGGGTGGCATGCACTTAGGGGTAGCATCCCCTAACAAAAGACGGTTGGCAACGCATTTGTATCGATTTACGCGGAACCAGCCGTTACTACAAGGTAATAAACTGTTGAACAAAGAGGAACTTTGATAATTAGGACTAGGAAAACAAAAATACGAAAATTGATAGTTATTTTTGTAGGTTTAATTTTCTAAGTGAACATGTATCTATCTCCATAGCGTACTGCTTGCTTCAATCACTTAAAAAGCAAGAAATCGTAATGAAAAAGACAAAGTTATTTTTATTACAGAAAAAAATGCTAACAAAACTATAGTAGTAAGACTTGCCTTGAACTTCGTATCATAAACGACTAACGCAATAAGAATATAAAACTGAATCGAGGACATTCACACTATGTGAGTATTTCGATTTATCTTTCCTGAGTGCTACATCCTTTTCTAAGCATACAAAAGACTTGATTTATTGACTACATAGCTACACCAGAACGCAATATGTTTGTCGGAAAGTGCGTTTTACACTTATCAAAACAAGGCATAAAACAAAGTATAAATAAAGGGATATTAAAGCAAACAACCAATTATTATTAAAGGGCTATGTTATCAAAGTAACTGACAAGAATGCAATTAATGCAAAAGATAACAGTATAAACAAAACAATCTCAACAGCTAACCCTGACTCTTATCAAGGACCTTACGGTTAATCGACACATAATACACCTAACAGGAAAACAAGAACAGTAGCTTCCGATGATAACATTAATAGTAATGATAAACCAACAACAATTGGTGAAACAAAGGCCCCGGCAGACGTACATGCACTGGAATACAATGTCACAGATTTCAATAGGACGACAGATTATTCAATTGCCAAGGCCGTGTCGTATGAAGTTAATGATGGATGGTGGGCGTTCACGGTCAACTATATAAACCTGATAGACTAAATTACTGTAAGTAGTGCAGAAATGGCTTTACTGACAGTTACTGTGTTTTTGGTTGGAGCTCTAGGATGGAGCATCGCTGCGCCGCCGACGCCCAGCGATCGTAAGTGTTTCAATATATGCAACGTAGGATAAGAACAAAAGGATCGAGTACTTTTGTTGTCAAGAAACTGATTCGGTGAAATGGGAAAGGGTTAGACGCAGAAACAAATGCCTGTTTGAATGTAAAAGTGTAAATAGAAACACTCGTGTCAATGCGAATCAATTTTGTTTAAGACAAAGAACAAGCAATAAAATGCGACGATTTAACGATTTACAACGTTCATATGCACCTCTGTATATCAATCTAAAATAATATACGAAGTTTGTCTGGGGCATGTGATTGGTATCATAAATTGCGTACGATATTATTATTCAGCACGCCTCATCCAAGTTTCTGCGAAGGCTCATCTCGTCTGAGGGCTGCCTTGCTTGTGATTGGATAGTCGACGCCCGACATGGGACTGACGTGACCATTCCGACATCAATTTTCACTGGAAGATCTATGTAGTGGGATATTAGCCTCCGAAGTCTTTAAGTTAAAGAATCCCTATCATAAGTAAGATTTAAAGCATTTGAAGTTTGTAAATATGAGAATAAACAGTTCATACTTTGCTATATTTACAAAGAGCACATATCCCAAAATTCTTAACCACATGAAACTGATACAGAATACAATGTAAATCCAAAGTTCAATGGTATAAAGGGAGCCATGCAAGGACCCGGCAAGGAGTCGGGATCGATGCTAAAACGCGTATAGTCTATAAATATCCCGGGGTTTCACGTGAAACAGAAACGCTTGCCGGAGGACTTACCTGGACATTCTTTTGAAAAATATGTACCTACGTTTATTTGTTCGGGCTAAATTGATAGATAGGTATTGAATAATGTGTGGTTTAAAAATACAAATAGTATTTTAAATAGACAGTCGAACAACAATTGTCATTACAGACATCAAAGGTTGAATACACATAATAAACTAAATACAATAAGGTTTGAACAAATATAATTCTCAAACAGTAACTTCTCGCAAAGTGAGTAAAAAAAAAATGCGCGTCGACAGCCTAGGCAATAGAATAGAGAAATAAGATCTAAATTGTACCAATTTAAATCTAAACAATCAGAGGTAGAAAAACGATACAATCTTCACACGCGAGTCTTCACTTTATAAATAGTAGCCTGAATTGCTTAACGGTATTCACAATGCTAGCAATTGGTAATGGCGAAGTAATGGCTTAAGAATTGCTCAGTTAAGTCTAATATGTGGCTATATTGTTGCTAAATTCGCATTCTACTAACACATTTTATGAAATCGTGGTAGTAATAGTAATATTAAAGAGATTATACGTATTGTAACTCCCTAAGCCAATAGTATGTTCTATTGCAAAATAACAAAGATAAAAATACTTAAGCTACTTATTTTGATACAACATGATGAAGCCAATGATTGAAAGGTATCATGTAAATTCGTGTACCGTAAAATTGTATTGGAAGTAATTTGGCACACCAGTACGAACCGACATCACTCACACGACATGAAACCAATAATGACCGGCCAAAACTGTAGATTATTGTAGTATCAGATATTGAACGTAATCCTTAAGGCTTGAGTATAAGAAACAGTAAAACAGCAATATAGAAATAACCACACGTTTGCAATCCGTCTGCAAACAACCTTAAGTCGAAAGGACTACAAAAAACTCGATGAAAATTGTATTGAAAGAGGGTGAGGTAACCTCACCCATTGACTTCCTTATTTGCAAGCACCATAGCCTTTGATAGAGAGAAATATTTAACTCTCCCTCTATTCCTCAATGCAAAAGTTCGTTATTGCGAAAAGGGTTGTTCGCCTGAGGCTGAGCTTCGTAAAAACTGTGTAGGTCTAACGCCAAATAAATTGTGCCACGGCGGACCCCACAAGCTTTACGAGCGAGGAGGATTGCTGTCCGTAATGTGAAACTTCGCCAAAACCGGGATGCTATTCCAAAATTCATTTGGACAAAAAAAACTTAGATAGAATTACCAATGTTGTTTGCTGCTGTTTAAAAATAGTAGGCGTTTAATTAAAACTTTTAATAATGATGCTTTTTTTGCTAAGGCACAGTTTCTTTAAGGGAACTTAAGTGTTTAAAATATCTTGAATAGATTCTTATTTTATATTTATGAAGCTGAAAACTCATTTAGTTAAAGTCAAATACAGAAGTGTACACACGAAATTAATCAAAAGATTAATGATACCTGTAGAACCAATCTATCTTCTTTATCTTAGCGGCTGTTTACTTTATACTAATCTTAAAGGTTCGAGTTTTTAATCAAACAGTCACAGAGGAGTACGGAGTAATTAATGAAAATATTTTGTTCAAAAAAGTAGTCCAGCGGTAGCTAGTCCAATCCATTGCGAGGCTGATCCAGAACCAGTTTATCCACAGCACGAAGATGGCCTTATAATTGATTCAACTAATACAATTCATTTTTTACCTTAGCACCTTTAATTTATGTTTCTTTTTCATAAAGCAGCGTTGGCGCGTCCGGCCGTACATTCTTTTGTAATTATTGGGTACAAAATAAAAGATAATTTAATGGTTCACATAATAACATATTGACTTTGATGCAGTCGGGGTGCATCAGACGCAGTTGAATAGATCAGAACGCTCTGAAGATGTAATAAAGATAATTTAGGTAGGTTTAAATGATAAAGATAAGTTTTACGAACTCATTACTGTGGGTCTTAGGAGCCACCTGGACACGATAAATGTCCAAAGGTAAAGATAAGTATCTTTACTTTCATTTTGTCAAAGGTTTGTTGTGGCTATCATAATCGGGATTATATGAGGCGTATGAGTTCTGTGACACTAATTGTAAGCTTATTTATATTAGTAGCGTCTTGCTTATGGGAACTTGACATTTAAGTCCGATCCAAATGATAGTGAGGGATGATTTTTTTCACCTGTTTGGAATTGGAAAAATTACTTTATTAGTGTGATATTTTGATTTAATCACCGCATTTTATAACGTCTACTTATGGGATACTAGCTTCCGCCAGCGGCTTCGCCCGCGTGGTGTGTTGATAAAAAGTTGCCTATGTGATAATCCAGGGTATCACCTGTCTACATACCAAATTTCAACCAAATCGGTACAACCGTTTTTGCGTGATTGAATAACAAACATACATCCATACATTCTCACAAACTTTCACATTTATAATATAAGTAGGATTTTAACAAAGGGGTTTCTTTTTAAAAATAATGATTTCTCAGCTTTCATATAACATTATAATTACATTTTATTTCGCGCCATAACTCTTGAGTAACAAAAAATAGACTCTTTTAATCTTCCAATGTTCCAACTTCCAGGTAAACATTTTTTTACCCGTATTCGCACCCAAATCAAAGTTAATTATAAACCAGAACCGATTTCACGTGATACAAGAACGTTTAGATCGTTATAAATGAGCTATGAATATTGGGTAGCTTTAAATATATTCGTTTAGAAATATAATTACATAATTAAACGAACTTACCTGAAGTGAAGTTCTATTGTAATTATACGAAGAGCTTAGTCCGAGATATCTTCTATATTCACTGTGTAGTTCCACAATCCTCGCATTGTGTGTGCCGCGACATTTAGAGAAAGCGAAAAGCTTCGTATCCAAACCGAAAAGGCAGCCCGCTGTCAACACTATATCTGTAAGTCATTCTTTTCAGAGCATTAGTAGTATCATTATGATTTCCAACCTTCCAGGGGCATATAATCTATGATTATGAAAAAGGGTGGGTGGGAGCTTGATATCTCGGACTAAGCTCTTCGTATAATTACAATAGAACTTCACTTCAGGTAAGTTCGTTTAATTATGTAATTATACTCAAGCTTAGTCCGAGATATCTTCTATATTCACTGTGTAGATGTTTAGAGAATTGTTGGGAATCATAAGGTTGTTTATTACGCAATCAAAACACAGAGTTTAATCAGTCTTCTTAATTCAGTATTTAATAATCAGTCTTATGTAATATTAGGTATCACATCATTAATCAACATCAATTAAATGTTTCACTACTCAATTAAAATTAAACTTTAACGTTACATATAACTTTAGAAAAATTATAATCATCCTTATCTATACATAACGGTCTATTATAGTGATTAGCAAAAACACTTGAACCTGCGGACCAACCAGCAGCCTTAAATATGCAGTCCAAAGTTACGCCTTCTCTACGCGCCAAAGACGTGGACGCGTGACGCGTGGAGTGAGGGGTAAACTTTTTTACATCAATCCCACACTCGGCCATAACTTGCCTGATCCAGCGACTTATGGTTTGATTGCTGGCACAGTTATGTGGTTTTCTATAAGAAATAAGTAGTTTGTCAGAGTCTCCTTCTCTAAGTGCACTAGTGTAGTCTATATAATATCGCAGTGTCGATACGGGGCAAATTTCTGGATTTGCTTCTAAGGAAGGAAGCTTTATTATGACTTGGTCCTTACACGGCGTCGTTGTTTTTAATAAGTCGGTTATTGCTATTTTGACACCGTTGTCCGTGAACTCAATGTTACTCAATCGAATAACGGACAATGTCTGAATACGTTGAGCCGTTGTAAGGGCTAATAACATAACTAATTTCTTGGTTATTTTTTCTAAGTTAAGGCTGCTGTTTGGTGACCAATTCTGGATATAATTCAACACAACGGATGGATCCCATGTATCGTTATACTTAGGTCTAGAGGGTTTTAGTTTGAAAACTCCCTTAAAAAATCTCTTAATTTGTATATCAGATCCTACTATTGTATCTATAATAAGCGAGAGCGCTGAACGGCATGTATTTAGAGTAGCGTACGAAGCGCCTTGCGATAACATTTCTGTGAAAAATTTTAAGATTTTAGGTATTGACAACTCGTATACGTTTTCTCCGTTACAAAATGACCACCATTTTTTAAGCGCTGTTGTGTATTGTTTTATAGTGTTTTGTGATAAGGACGCTACCATAACTTCTATTGTTTCGTCAGGAGTTAGTTTTCTCCGGAACGCTTCCCTGATAAGATGCAGGCTCCCAGGGAAAGACTGTTGTACAGGGGGTGTAGAGTTCTGAAAGGTGATAGTAACAAATCTTTTGATGGTTCAAATTTTAACACTTCTGAGGCTGCTAGATCAGCTATGAAGGGATACCAGGGTTGGGAGGTCCATAGAGGGAAAACTATGATACCTGTTGCCTTATCACAAATAATTTTTTGTATACATTTAGAAATTAAAGAGAATGGAGGAAAAGCATAAAATAGGTTAAATGTTGACCAGTCTACAGTAAAAGCATCAATATTCTCTGCATATGGATCTCTATGCCAAGATATGTATCTCTGGCATTTTGTATTTGCTCTGGTGGCAAACAAGTCTATATTGGGTTCTCCCAGCGACATAGTAATTTTTTGAAAATAATTTTTGGCCAATTCCCATTCTGAGTCGATATTTTTTATTCTGGATTCTTGGTCAGCTTCTTTATTTTCTTTTGACTTTATATAAGAGGCAAATAACCATATTCTACGGACCTCACACCACTGCCATATGTCCCTAGCCAAAGAATTTAGTTTTGGAAATTGTATACCTCCCATTCTATTTATGTATGAAATTGCTGTGGTATTATCTATTCTCAGCAATATTTGACAAGATTGTAAATCTTTTGCAAAACATTGTAAGCCCAAAAAAGCAGCTAATAGTTCCAAAAAATTAATATGGTTTTCCTTATCACTCAGAGTCCAAAACCCATTGGCAACCTGACCATTACAGTATGCTCCCCAGCCTGTTCTTGATGCATCAGAATTTATTTCTAGGGAAAAATTGTACTGTCTTATTGGATTTTTTGATATATTAATTTGATTATGCCACCATTTCAAATCCTTTCTACAATTATCATTAATGTTCATAATTGCATCAAAATTATTGTTATTTGCATTTAAGGCCTGATATTTTTGCTGTTCAATTATTTTAGTGTATAAAAAACCATAAGACACAGCTGGGCAACATGCTACTAAGGTGCCAATCAGTTTGGCAAATTCTCTTATGGGACATTGCTCCATCTTTATAAATTTCTTGATTAATAAGGAAATAGATTGTCTTTTCTTTGAAGTCACTGACAATGTCATATCCTTTGTGTTAACTATGAAACCTAAAAATTCTACAATCTTGGTTGGAACAATGACACTTTTTTCCTTATTTATGATAAAACCTAGACATTCTAATAAACTTATGGTCATCTGACAGTTCTCTAAGCACTCTTGGTAAGAATTACCAATACATATAATGTCATCAAGATAATTAACCGATTTATAGCCTTTACTTCGGAGAAAATTTATAACTGGCTTCAGTAATTTAGTGAATGTGAAAGGAGCAGTACTTAGACCGAATGGTAAACAGTTGAATTCATACATTCTATTTTGGAACCAAAACCGTAGATATTTTTTATCTGTACCCATTGGGACCAAGAAATATGATTCTTTTAGGTCAATGGTACACATAAAATTATTTTTTGAAATTAATTTACAAAGAGTTCTCATATCCTCAATTTTGAAATGTTCTGGTGCAATAAATCTATTTAAACATTTTAAATTTAAAATAAATCTAACTTCCCCATTTGACTTTGGTACGGTGAAAATCTTTGAGAAGTATTGACCTTCCACAGCTTTTTTACATTTTGAAAGTACACCAAGTTTTAAAAGTCTATTTATTTCTTTTAATATTATAGTATTTTCTGTAGCAGTAAAATTTGAATTTTTGGGAGCAAAATCTTGGTGAGGGACCTCTAAAAACGGTATTTTATAACCATTTAGCCATGACAAGACAACTTTATCCTGTGTTATTTTTAACCAACATGAGTAGAAAAGCTTAAGTCTACCAGCAAAAGTATTTACCTCTAAGACTGTCGGACAGGAGCCTTGACTGGAGGACGTGGTGGGGGTCTCGGCTTGTAGCTCTGTGTCTGCTGGTATCTGCCGCCCCCTCCCTGTTTGAACTGTGTCATACTCGCTCGGGGACGGCCCTTGTAGTTTCCCTGCTTTTTAGGGAAACTCTTTTGGGACTGAGTCGGCCTGTAGTTGGTTTTCCGATTGGAGTTTTGTTTTAAAATGGTCCCAGCAGATTTTTTAATGGCTGTGGCCGACTTCACGTTCTCATTGAATTTTTCTCCAAAGAGAAATTCATCACGTTCTTGGTTCTCCACCGTCTTCCCGACATTTTGGTCCAAGCTAGGAATCACCAGCTTCTTCCTGGTGATCGTATCCTGGTAATGCAGATCTGTCAATAGTCGTGTTACATCACTGATTGTTGAGATCAGACTTATCTTGTCCACATCCCCTTTAATTAATTTGTCTGTCGCACACAACAAAGCCGCTGTTGCAATGCCTATTTGTTGTTGGCGATCTTGAACCCGCTTGTCACGGGCCTTCATAGCGTCATTTAGTAGCCCTTCTAGCTCTTTATTAAGTTTTGGTGCATCTAAAAGCTTGAGGTTGGAAGGTACTAGGTACTTTTTCACAAGTTCATCCTTAGTTTCTTGTTTAAGGCCATTTATAATTATACCTTCGACCCTCTTTTTTAACTCCAAGTGAATATCAGGCCCATATTCTTTTTCACTGGATAAGGTCTGCCCTAAGGCTTTTATTATAGTGTCATCCAACACTTCTGTTGAAGGGTCTTTATCTTGTGTGTTGATCACACATTCAGCACCTAAAAATATACCAAACCCTGTTTGATTTTGTTAGTACTTAGCTACCAGCTGTACATAACCTAATCATAATGCCAACAGCTACCAGCTGTGTGAAATTGGTTGCTATGAGTATGTTTAATGCCACCCCGTGGCTGTTTAGTAAAGAGAACTTTACTGAAAACTACTTGACACATAGCCACCGGCTAATGAGTCAAGAAATAATAACTTTATAGTGCTGTCCACGGTAGGATATCCACGTGTTGATCTCACTCCACCGGAGTGCCCGTATAACATGTACCACATGTCATAGAAAGCAGGGGCGATCACTAGACATGCTATTTCTTGTAGAAAAAACGTACCTGCAGGGTCCGTGCCGAGTATTTCGACATCAGCGTCACTTTCTGCCTCGTCGCACGATGATACCGGTGATGGCGGCGAAGACTCGACTGGTGACGGTGAACGATTTTCGTTCGATCTGGCCTTATTTTTCTTCAATTTCCTTTTCAACCTCTTAATCTTCCTTTGGTACCTTTCTTCCTTACACTCACACTTTCTTTTCGGCATATTTGAACTTAAAAACTTCGAAAACAAAATAAAGTTTTTTATTTTAGCGAACACACGCGGCGCGAAAATAATGAATGACTTACAGATATAGTGTTGACAGCGGGCTGCCTTTTCGGTTTGGATACGAAGCTTTTCGCTTTCTCTAAATGTCGCGGCACACACAATGCGAGGATTGTGGAACTACACAGTGAATATAGAAGATATCTCGGACTAAGCTTGAGTATAATTAAAGTTCTACGTATCTTTTACTTTTATTTCTGTGTCTAATATTTTGAAGTTATAGGTTCGGGTTCTGGATGGTCCAATCTGTCGATAGTGGGCAACGTAGTAACTATTTAAAATATTGGCATATACATTTGCATGAATATTTCGAGCTTAAAAATAAGTATGCAGTTAACTAGTAACTTATAAGAAGGGAAAGAAGCCTTACTTACGCACTGAACTATTTACGCTAATATGGTTGGTCGTTTTGCCAAATTAAGTCTTAATGATAGGTAAGATATTTTCTCCGCATAATAAGAAAACTTTATTTATCAATTAAGCACAAAACTTTATTTTAAATACAGCATCATTTTGACACTGCCTTTTGCAAGAAAAATATAAAATTTACCTGCACCAAAATAAATCATCATATTCTATAACTACAGCAACAGACCAACAAGTCAGTGTACACGTTATCTCAAATTCATAAGCGAATTAGTTGAACACTAAAGTAATTAGCAATGCTAGACACCTTTCAGGCACGCGACCGCATCAAAGACATTGTGAGGTCAATGCACGAGCCCACAAATTAACTTGACATCTCTCTATTAGAACAAGGATGTACGAGGGTATGTGAAGGATCGTAGACAGTTTCCAAGAGTGTTTTAATATACCTATAGTATATTAATATTATACAAGTGAAAAGTTTGTTTGTTTGAACGCGTTATGCTCAGATTTTCCTCAGCCAATTTGAATATGTTTTTCAGTAATCGATAGCTGCTTTTATCGAGAAAGGCTTTAGGTTACTTTTTATACGGATCTGCGGGATGTTGTAGTGAGACCGATGGCTAAAGAAACTAATATTTATTTTTAGTTATAATACTAGAACTTAGAACTTATATATACTTTAGAACAATCTGACTATCTTTATACGGTAGTTCATAAACACAAAAGTTCCTACCAGAAACCGATTTGAGAGGTACTTGGCAAAAAGACAGATCATATTTCAACTAAGGATAAATAACTTTATCTAAGGAAAATATACACATTCCCGGTGAAAGAAACCTCGGTAAAACACTAGTAACGAGTGAAGGAAATGCTTATTGCTTTTTATTTGTCGGTAAAGCTGAGGAATGTTCTAGGAACGGGGATAATGCTTAAATGATTACGTCCGGCACACCCAGGCTTGGCACCTCCTTGGCAGAAAGTATTTGTACTGTAACTTGATATATCCTTTAGAGTGTTAGCACTGTGAGTTTATGGGTTTATCACCTGCATCCTGACGAAACTACATTCGGATAAAAACTGTCGTTTGTTCATCTTTCTTTTTCACTTTAAAATGTTCAATGTGTTTACTTTGCCATTAAATAGCGTTACCCGTCTCTACATATATGGGTGTACTTATGGATAAACTTTCCTCATGAATGAAGGTGAAAACCGCAGTTCAATACTTTATAATACGCTGTTATATTAGTAAGGGTCTCAAGAACGGTCATTAGTAAGTCAACCAAAGAAACTACCATCTCCAGGGATCATCTAAACAAACAACATAAAATCTAAATTATTCCACGCATCGTCTAACTTAGTTTTACAAACGTGACCCTAATCTTATGCCCGTTTTCACCAACGAATACCTAAATTTAGGGAGCATTTACGGAACACTTAATAAGAATTTCATTTTCACCAAAGCCTAGGTGTCAAATTATAACCTTAAAATTTGACTTCAACTTGGGGGCCCGATTGATGCCTGCTTAAACAACCCCTATCATTATCATTACAGAATACAAACATATTTTGAACCGTTTCCGGCGATGGATAGTGAAATGTACCTTTATATGTTATGTAACACCAAAAATACCATGTTTAAAAAGCAAAAAAATACAAAAAAAAAATGAAACGTAAACTTTTAGAAAGTTTAGAAGCTGTGGAGGTTGTGGATATGTAAAATAATAATCATTAGAAGACCACGTACCTATCTTACGTGAAAGAGCAGATGACTGAGAAATAAGTACGATGATCATGACTTTTTTATAAGACTAGCCGTTTTCCCGCGGTTTCACCCGCGTCCCGTGGAAGCTACTGCCCGCACCGGGATAAAATATAGCCTATGTTACTCGCAGATAATATAGCTTTCTAATGGTGAAAGAATATTTAAAATCGGTCCAGTAGTTTTTGAGTTTATCCATTACAACCAAACAAACAAACATTTTCCTCTTTATAATATTAGTATAGATATAGATTATAGGTTATCACTTGCTATGAATGCACTTGCTAGGTCGTGATGTCGCTGAATTATTCAAAAATAGGTAGTCCTGCATGTCCATAAATATACAGACCATAACAGATGCAAATCTGGTAATCACTGATGTAGTTTCGCGGTGGCCGGGACATCTATCGGCCTATTCAGACCTAAGCGGTATTCGCTACCGTCTACGGCAGAGAAAACCCTGTGGGTATGCGGTAATATGACTGTTCAGACCTAAGCGGTATTCGCTACCACCTGCGACAGAGAAAACCCAGTGGGTATGCGATAATATTACTGTTGATGTTCGGGACGTATGCCGCTGCTGCCGCGCGGTATGTACTTCTACCCACAGCGGCAGTGAATATCGCTAGGTCGCTCTAGCCGCGGTAGGTATAGTTATTGGCACGGATATTGAGCCCTGACCTTAACCTGCGCAGAAGCCATTTATTGGTTTATTGCCTTGTGTACAGTGCGCAAAGCGATCCCCACTCTTCCGCCGAGAGCTCAATATCCGTGCCGGTAACTATACTTGATACTAAATACCTGAGCGAAACCCGTGCGGTATCTACCTCTACCCACAGCTGCAGCGAATATCGCTCAGGTTTGAATTGGCCTTAAATACCAAAACTGCAGTAGATACCAATGATTCGAAAATGGTGAATATGGAGGAGCCTATCTCCTAGGTGATAGGGGATACCCTCTGGAGGTAAGAAGTAGGCTAATATTGAACATAATAAAATATATAAATTAAAACAAAGATAGTAAACAAATATTTTAATATTAGTCCTCATATGATGTACCAAACATTATCATCATCCTCCTGCACCAATTCAATTTGAGGTGGGCTGGGCGCAGCATGTTTTTACACGTCTTTTCAATTTCTCGCACCACCTGAAACTAAATAAATATAATAAATGTATAATTTTAACCCCATACTTAAATCCATCAACTCATGGAGAACAAAAATACAATGAAGTCGACAGTAAAACAAGGAACACAGTTGAACGGCAATATCTTATATTATTATACACAGATATTATTCACATTTACCTGTAAACGGTTCCTATCGCATTAAAACTATTTCTAACTGGATCCAAGCTATGTTTTTGGCTTCGTTCGTGGTCCCATCCGTTTTTTGTTTAATATTGTGTCTCTATGAGACGTCAGCAATTTCACTAGCTTGTCTTTTTCTTCTGCAAGAAAGGTTTATCCTCGTTTTCTCTTCTCTGCCAAAATAAACTTATCTATTCAACAATAATAAACCCAAAATTAACCTCACTCTATGTACACATACACATCAGTCAATTTGACAAACGCGCGAATGACATAGGTAAAAATTCACCTATAGAAAACCTCTTTACTGTTTTATTGCATAAAACATAGCGTAATGTAGTTTAAGTTAAATTAAAATAACATCACAAGAAAAAAAACTCACAGGCTTTAGTAATATATACTCGATAGACGTTTATTTCTTAAGAAGTAGAGAAAAATCATTTTATCGATAAAATATCGACTTTGCATTATCGTTTGTAGAACTAGTAATCTGTCACTTACTTAAAGGATTCATGTACAAGTGTGGTGAAAATGAATTTAGGTAGGTGTCAAATTGGGAGGGGTCCTTATTAAAAGTAGCTTTTAGATAGGGAAACGGTAAGAGGTTGTTGGTGAAAACGGGCATTAGGCTTTAGGGATTGTTGCAAACTGCCTACATTATACAAATGCCTAGATTTCGGGGGTTAGGCCGAAAATTAAGCACCGCTCGAAGTGCCAGGCTAATGGAATGAATGTAATTTAATAACAAACTTTGAGGCATTATTTTATGTTTTAGTGTATAGAAAGGCTTGGCGAAGTCATAAAATATGGTAAGAATCTTTTATGAGTGATTTGACATTGAAAACTTAACGCTGACTTGTTTATGCATTAATACTGCTGCACTTATTCTTGGAATAAAAATTAATAACACCAAATGGGACAGCTAAAAGTCAAATAATTAAAAAGCAAAGCCATTACTTTTAATAACATCACAGTTCCATAGTTTCCGACACTAATGTATTTCTAATGCGTTACGATCAACCCTTCACGCGCTCACGTAATCCCCTGCCATAAATTTTATAAATTTTAATCTCTTTATCGTCCGGACCCACACAACTCTTTGTTAGAGAATCGGGAACAAACGGGAATAGGTAGGATTAGGACGGCGAGCCTAATGTTTTAAGGATTTAAACGTTTCGTTGGCCAGTACACAGAAGCTTTGTTTATAATGCGAATATTGTGACGAATCATTGAACGGTTAAGTTTCGACTTTTGTTTGTATATTTTAATTTCGAACAGGATCGGTTGCACTTGTTTTTTTATACAATTTTAAGTGTTGAGAAATGAATTGTAGTTTATGTTCTAGAAATAGCATAATAAACAAACACAGTTAAGCATCCAGCAGCAACGAACGGCACGTACATATTGGTATGGCACTGTTGTGGCAATATGCCGCAGATTCTCGCCACAATGTCGAATAGCATTGTTTTGTCGGAAATATTATTTTATAAGAAAAAAAAAATATGAATAGTTTATTATTGAGTCCAGTCCAGTCATTTATTATTTATTCTTACGTGTTTTTTTCCCACTGTTTAATGGGGAAAACGGGAACTACATAGGTAGGTAGGTAACATAGGAAGGTGACATTAAACCGTAACGTGTAATGAAATTATATCATCAAAGTAGTAATAAAATTGTACCAAACATGGTTTATTTAAATCGTCACGCACACTGGGGTGCCTATAAACATTGATATTTTACGATTATTGCTGTACTTACGACCTTTGTGCTCTGGATATAACTGTCACTGTCATGTAATGCTTTTTGGACGAAATATGGTTCCTTTGTTTTAAAATACGTGTAGAGTTAGGCTTAGTAGAATAATAGATAGGTAATAGAAAGTGTATGCTAAAGTATATTGTTCCATGTTTTTGAAATAATGTAGAATTTTGACATGAAAACGGGAAAATGAATTAATGAAACACAAATTACTTTTTATTTAAAACTTCAAACTTTATCCCCTGACGGTACCACAGTCTGTCTCATCGTCTATCAATAGATACACCTACAGAAAAACGTTTAAATTAATCAAAATGTTCAGACGGTCCCTTAGGTGTATGTTTTAATTTTGAAATCCATTTACAAATGGAAAACCCATGCCTCGGAGCCCTCACACCCCAAACTATAAAATATCCAGATGAATATTTTATTCAGAAAGTTGCGCTATTTGTCTCTATGAAGCTTTTATTGCCATCTTTGTATAGCATAATCTAAGATTTATTCATTTCGTAACCTATAATAGTTGTTTAACGATTCCTAAACGACTATTCGATAGGTAATTCGGTAATTGGAATATCGAATTGCTTCAATTCTAATAACCATTTGATACTTATTCATTGAAATGAAAGAAGGTAGCTATCATGTTTGGCTTCTTCCAGAAATATCTAAATTGGGTACTAATTTTCTATTGAAGCCTCTTCAATCAAGTATGACATCTGACGTCATATAGGTACAAAGACAACAAAAGGGCGCGCTTTGAAACAAATGACGTCACAAGCACGCACGAGTAAAACAATTAAAATAAAATATTCCAAATTATTATCTGCTGTTGTCGTATAATTCGTATAGAATTTAATCGAACATCGGACCCTGTACGTGACTCCAATGAGCATTAATTACATTTTCAGTACTTTTACAGCGACACGGTCACGTATGAAAAAGATAATATTCCTCTGATTAACGGCTGCGTTACTGATAAATTATTCTTTCAGGATTTTTGTTCTCTTTTTCGCTATCGGGCTCCGGTTTATAAATTGTGAATTGTATGAAATATGTGACGGGTAATACTGAAGTTTATGGACGCTAGGAGTAACGAGTTTTTTAGGATTTGAACAAAAAAATAAAATATTAGTACCTACCTACTGGTTATTTTTGTTTATTCATAACGTAGGTATTTTATCTCATGTCGCTCCATGTAAAACACTGGTAGTTACCGGCATCCAATGACTAGAAGGCGATTCCAACGTAGTTAGTAAGATGATAGGTAGATACGTCCAATGTCTGATGTTGGTAGAACACAGAAACAGAAACATGTTATATCTACATTATTATGTTCTTGCTACCTAACTACACACGAATCTTTAATTAAACCCCAAAACTTAGATATTGATGAAAAGTGGCCCAAATATCCATAAAGTCACACATAGAAAAGCTTCAGTAGGTGTACAATCCGTCAACTGTCGTATATGAAGCCGAGTGTGATGAACACCATAAAATATGGAAGTATATGGCGAGAGGACACGTGCGTCTGACAGCGCTCAAGCGAATATTGTTGATTTTTGAATTTTGATAAATTGCTCCCTAAGGGCTTGTTAGCGATGTTTGATGCTATAAATAATATTTATTGTAGGATTTTGAGCTGATTTTCAAATCATTATTTTGAAGAGAAAAAACTTTAAATTTGCAGATGAGGGTCGTTATATTGCTATGAAGTTTAGGAATTTTCTAAATGTCTTTGTGCTTTTTCATTTGAAATTTTCGGAAACCTAAAATAAACGGATTTGCTAAAATTAAGCAATACGAAAATTTCCTTCATAACTGAGTAATTATTTGTAAATTCACAGCTACAAATAAGCTGATGCCAAGAAATCTAGTACACTTTCATCTATTTCCAGATCATTATAAATTATAAAGCGAAACCTTATTTATCTGACCACCGTCCTTATTTACGATGACTTCTGTATAGATTGCTGGCCATTAAACGTAATGTTTGATACTCTTTATCTCTCTTGACACTTCATACTTAGCTTATAATAAACAGTACAGACCACTATTTCTGCTTCTTGCTAAATCTCCTACACACGTGAATAAAAAATAATCAATGATTTTTATGCAGTCAACAACAAAAGCAGCAAAAAATCACTAAAATCCCAAATGCAAAAGCTGTGTTCAGCTACTTTTGTAATTTTAATTGTGTTAATGGACTTTTGTTGGTGACCATACGCAGGTACCACATAAAATAACAATTCTCGGTACTTCTATAAAATCTATTAAGTAGTCCACATAAAGCCTCTGAACAAATTTTGATACATTTTTGAAACAACATCGCCACATCTCTCGTCATTTCTCTAATATGAGTGAATGCTCTGTCACTTGGTACCTGGTACCTATATCAAGCTGGATTTCCCTGGGGAAGAGGAGGACAGAGTACTGGGATCTGATATATTGTCGAGCTGTTATTTTTGGTATTAGAATAAGAGGACTCGTTTTTGGACCTGGAGTCGCTTCTTTGAACGTTTAACTCGTACTATGAAAACGGTTCAAGCCTAATAGTAGTGTAGTTGATAGTAGAACATCTACACTAGACCTTTGCCATACATGAGATGTACATATGTATGTACATAGGTATATTTGGGGTTAGAAATAGGATTGAAGTCTGGATTTTCAACCCCTACAGTATCGATTGTATGACCCTCATCTCAGCGATGTTCAACTGTCACGTTGCGATCGGAGGCAGACTTGGTAATCGAAGTACCTACAGTTGTCAATAATTAAGCAGTCTAGAGCATTGGGTCCTTTTACTTTAAATCTTCATACGCCTCTTTATGCCTCTTGGTCATGGCATAAGCCATCACGCGTCAACGGCTGAACTAATTTTGCTGATGCTTCTAATGTTATGAAATAAAATATTTTTATGATGCTGGACGTCACAGAACTTTTAGGCGACATTTTTTATTTCATGAACGGCATTTCTTATGCGACTATCATAAGAATAAATACTGAATCAAACTCGAAGGTCTCAGTCTCTTTTAAAGATCATGTTTGTTACTGTCAGAGCCGTGCCTAGGCACTTAAAAAAGACGGTAGGAATTTGACGGAGTTACTAAGAAACAACACTAAAGAGACAATTGTAAGAGATTCTTAGCCCCACCGTTTTGTAATTACATACCCGTTTCAGGGTATAAAGAAGAATGAAACAGGCTTATTGTGGCGATAAAAGTCAGCGAAGAAACACAAGTAATGGACTGGCAACCTGTTACAATATGGACTTAGGTGGTCTTTAAACTAGACACCTTATTAGGTCTTAGGTTTGCTTGCTGTTTAGGGGTTAAGTAAATGAATTCCTGCGTATACCTATATGAACGGACGAACGGAACATAATGGATTTTTAGTCAGTAAAAATCTGATACTCCCTCACTACTGCTTTAAAACATAAGAACAATTAAGTAAATTGTCAGTGGCAGAATTTTTCTAGAGCTAATTAAGTACTTAACTATAAAATTAGGTTGTCAGTCCTAGAATATTTATAATGCTAATTATTTAGATGTCAAAATGTTGCAAATTCCTGGTTAATTAGCCTTAGCGGGATGCATCATAAAATCGGACGGCCACTGACAAATGTGTTTAACAGCAATGCTTGCAATTAATATGTGTAGCGTGAGGTCTAAGCAATGCGATTCAAGCTTTTATGATTGGTCATTGTCTTCTTGGTCATAATCTTTCCATTTGTATAATATCTCGATTCTGGGATCCTTGAGAATCGCATTCTTAAACATGAAGTTCATTTTCTGATAACACCCCTATTTAATTTTCATATTCATTTACAATAATTGATTTGTTTGAGTTGTGAATTTTTCTAAACAAGAGCTTTAATTGAAGAAAAAAAAACATCAAACATTAATTGACCAAAACACCACGGAAAATTAATTTGATCTACATAAACACGCTTAAGCTTTTAACTTGCACCACAAAACGAAAGTTGGCAAGAGGGAGCCCTGTGAATGAATCATACAATCGATCCGTTTCGCCGACGATAAGCTGTTAGCACAACTTTATGAGTCAACCTAATCTTTTTGTTTGGCTGGATTTACTTAGTTTTTTGGTTAAATAGTACCTACTTACTTAACTTGAAAATTCAAAGTCCTTCACACTTTGAAAAACTAAGTCATGCAAACCAACCAGACATAGCTGAGGCATATTAATAATAGTTTAAAACTATTGTACTCGAAGACAAGGGGCATTTTAACACCTGTCCAGTGTCCATATTTATCATTAACTTATTTCCCAATAAGGCATTAAGTGTAGCATTAGAATGTAACTTTAGTTTGCCACTTTCAAGGCTAAACCACTGGATCGATTAGAATACAATTTGCTGGATATTTAGTGCGTCCTAGAACGGTGATCGTATATTTTTTCGGAAACAAGCATAAATATGGAGCTATTTTTGAATTCCAAGTAAAATGCTGCTATTTAAAATTATAAAGCTGACAAAAGTACCTAATAAACATTTAGAAGAACGGACGTACAAGCCAAGATAAGGTGTACCTATAAAGTCACGTCTGGACCTTGCGTGGCGCATAATAATACTGGCAGCCGTGGTGACAGCTTGAACTCGGAGCCGATCAGTATAATATACGAGAACGGTACTGATTTAATAACTGAAGTTATGTGAAGAGAAATCGTAATTATCACAAAATATAAGATGTGTAAATATAATATGTGTAAGACCTTCTTTCTCAAGAACAACCATTTACTTTCAGTGGAATTCACCTCTCGTGTCTAGTAAATAATTTAATTCGGATCAGGAGTCCCAAAAGGGAGACTAGACTGTCATTAACTATCTAAATACTTAAATGCCTAAGTAGTACCTAGACATAGGAATAGGTTTTCAAAATACTTAATTAATGTCACGTCACGCAATGCGACAAAAAAAATCACCAAAAAACTTGTACCACGTATGATACCCGTGGTTTTTACCGCTAATAATATTATTATATCCTATGTGAGCTAACACGGCGGGTATAAAAGTTTAACGTACGTATACGGCTATAATTTTCACGGAAGTCGTAAAGAGACCCCGCTCGCACCGTCCGCCATATTGAAAACATGGCGTGTTTTGGCGGGAAAGCCCGACAGCTTACAATGTCGTGTTTTCTTTGAAATTGAAGTTAGGTATATGCTCGCGTTAAGTTAAAGCCTTTTTTTAACAGTAGTAAAAGACTTTTTTATATCCCGGATTAAACACACGTGGCATTTCTTAACTATAAAAGTATCACGCATGATATTTAATGGTCCAAAAACTCAAATTATAACTTCAAATGTTTTGGAATTAGCTGTACTCTAAAAGCTTAATTAAATTCTATTACGGAATAATTGATATAGTGGATAATTGAATTACTATCAACTATTAATCCAATTATTCTGAAATCTAGATCAATGATTTATTGGTGAATTATGCATTTAGCAGTGGTAGCGTGAATTAGTCTGTGGTCTTAAACACTAATTAATGGCAGTACAGTCAAAAACATAAAACAGACGTAATAGTAAAATATTGTACCATTTTTTTTCTATATCTGTCTTCTTTACATATTTAATAACTTTCCAAGCGTTGGAACTGTTAAAAAAAACATTGAGTTCCTAGACTATAACGATTAAAATTGCGGGCATTTCAAATCCTACAAGATTTTACAGTGAAGGGTTCATACATAGATGCATTTTATAACGCCATTATGTAAAACCCATGGTTGTTTTAATCATATATTTACACAGTTTCCCAGTATACCCCATGATAGTTATTTAAATGAGATGTTGAAATGAATAGAGTGGGGTTGACGTGTTATATCCATATTTATACGACGTGGCCAGTCAAGCGTGATATTTATATTATTATCGTAGTTTGATACGCACTGTTATTTATATTGTAATTGGGACAAGTAGCATCGATATAAACCACCTATTTGACGAAATGAGCAATATGAAGGTAAAAAAAATGCACAAAGCCGCCAGTTTTCATTTAAAAAATCATGAATAATATCTATTGGCCATGTAATATTTGTCCTTCCTGTGAAAGTAATGCTATAAAATAAAAATTCACCATCATACAAAAGTTCCAAGTACATATCTACATCCCTTTCATGTCACTATGACAAAACTTCATCGACGTCATAAATACAATATTAGCAATAACATTAAAATATTACAAGGCCCAATATAAAAAAAAAATTACGATGGGTACCCTCAGTCTCGCGAGTGAAATTATAAAGTGCAATGCAATTCAGCAACCCCAAAAGTTAGGACAAGACGTTTCGTTGAGTCACGCGAAAAAAGTTTTTTGCCAACATTGTTGGAGGGCGGTATTAAGTCGACATTCAAGGGAACTCACTTGATTTGGCGGTTTTTTAAACTTTGACGCCGGTGTTTGTAATAGCTGATAGGGGAATATACAATGGTATTGATGTTTACTTGGACGACAGTGAAAAAAAGGCTCTCCGAATGATAACTGTTATTTAAATAAGAGCTTTTTCGGTCATCACTAATCATGTAAGTGAGTTTTGATCAACAAAATGACAAAAAAATCTCAGTAAAAACCAGTATGTGTTAATGAAGTCCTTAAAAACCGACAGTATTATAATATTTTATCAATATGATCTAACGAACGGCCGACAGAACCGGTCCACTACTCGCCGCTAAAGGCATTAAGCTCGGTTAATAATGATACACATTTGTTAAAGGACAACTACTACATTTAAATAAAGATACCATATCCAGACAGTTAATATCAATTTGTTTCTAACAAACTACGTCTAGATTTATTCTAGGTTTCATTAAATTCCTTTAAATCATTTTTAGTAAAAGGAAAGTGGAGAGTTAAATCGCGCAAGTTAAATACAAAATTCTGCAATTACAAATCGTATAAAAGCATTCGATTGTATGGTTTATGTTTGTATAATGTGTCTGCTGTCTAATACTAACCGATTCCAGTGCGGGTTTACGCCGGTACGGTGACAGCTGCAACACAACGTAGAAATATGCTAATGAACAAATCGACAAATACAGTGCCGCGGTCCGTGCCGACAAATCCAACGGATTGCGCAGGGCACGCTTTTAGGACCCATGTTGTATTCACACATTGAAGCCAAACCGCTTATAAATAATTTCAAAATTAGAATTAACATTTTATATATTTTGTGCCAGAGATCAGCCTAAACCTCAGATCGATATACGAGTGTGGAGTGCATGGTTCGTACTGTACTAAGGGTACGTACCGCAATAGCTACGTGCAAGGGTCCTCCCCTCTGACTCATAAAGAGGGTGGCTCTCCCTCTCACTTTTGAGGGTTTGGTCGATATTGCTCTCTTTTGTTTTCGCACTTTGAACGCAATGTGTATCGTACAAATTCGATTTCGGGATAGTATGTTAACTATTTGGAAGGTCGGATGAACTGAATATTATCTTTTGGAACGATTTTGTTTTAGATGTCTTTTCAACTGTTTGCCTGACACATTGTTTCGGTTATTGCTTTTATTTTGAAATATTTAATACGTGAAAATGTATTTTACGACATGTGAACTATTTTTGTGTTCGTATTCAAATCCTCTATTACCGCAGTGAAAAATGAGTAAAGTTTTTCAATTTTAAATCTTCCCCGAATTAAAACGCGCAGCCAGCACACAACACACACACAGCAAAACATGCCGATGAGTCACCAGACCAGGTAAACAAAAAGGGTTCGCAAGATGAGACAGTTACGTCCGTCAATATACTGACTATTTACATTCGCATTTATAGTAGATATTAAATAAGGGTAGTAAGCTGTATGTTTATGAACTGTAGATAGATTCTAAATGTATGGGTTTTTGTATATAAAAGTAGACAGAAAAAAGCAGACTCTGATGAAGTTTATTAACAGTTATTATTTTGTGGAGGAAATTGTAGAGCAAAATATAATAGATTAATTTGCGTTTTTATTAACGTCAGGTCGAGCGACCCTCAAACTTTAGGGCGCTTCGTGGTCAATGAACTTTTGGGGTGCAATCATCATGCGTAGTTAGTTGGATAGAGTGCAAGCAGGGTATTGCACCATTATTTATCTTTAACAATTATTTGAATTGTTTTTAATTCACAACATGCAAATTAAACCTTGTGCTAGCTTTAGGCAGATATCGATTCTATATAAAAAAAAAACTATCTATGTATACCTACTAATAATTAAAATGAAATATGGAACAGATTTTGGCAGTTCTTTTTGCATGTAGAAAGCCATTTTCTTTATAAAATCTGTGAGTGTCATAGGCTATATTTATGGTAAAAAAGAAGAGGTCTCTACGAAACCTCCAACAATGTTAACCAATATTAGTAAAATGTTATGAAAGTTGCTTTTTACCGTGCACATTATTGGTAATAAGTCAAACAAATGGAAAAGGGAGAAGTATGGAATTTATTCCAAACACCAAACTAACGCTTACATAAAAAGCAATACATCAACGCTCTACTTAATTGTGCACAAAATATACAAGGAGAGCACACTGGAACTGCCAACAAAAACAATGAAATATCCATAAATCGTCTGCAGATTTCAAGAACAGAGTGACTATGTGTGTAAAGCCAAGCGCGTTTGTAGTATGCGGTCAGCCAAGGTTGTTCCCTCAGCGAAAGCATGAATCGACTACATCCATAGGCGAAGACCAACTTCCGCCGCCAGGCTGGATGCTGTTTTCTAGTATGAACTCTTTTCATGGGATCTGTCCCATGAGCGTGTACAAGAAATTTTTTCACGGAGCGATCTTCCAACTTTTCTCTGTTCCCTTTTACACATTTCATTACTTGGCACCTCAAATTTAAACACTCACGGCTTGCTACTCTAGGACAAGTACCTGCCGCAACTTGATTTTTTTTCCATGCTCGCATGGGGTCTCGCAAAAATGCTTGAATACTTCGGTATGTTCGTTTTGAGCCAAAAACTAATGCCCTGCGTGCACCACGTAATTTATCACCTGCACTAGTTATTCCCAATTTACCAATGTCTGGAACTGTTTCAGTAAAAGGCAAGGCATCAGCGTTTTTGTATTTGGGTATTTTTTTATACATGTATTTATCTTTCGTATTTCGCATTCTCATTAATACTGTGTCTTCTGCTTTGTAAAGTTGTTTACGCATTTGCGCTTCTTTTTCTTGTCTTGCCTGGTTCTTTCTTTGCAATCGAAATCGCTCGTACCCTGAATCGGTTGCATGCGCCTCTTTATTAGATTTAGATGCACAAATTCGTGTTCCGTCACGTGTTTTCCTTTCATTTCTTCTGGATGCTAAGTGTTTATCTTCGGCATCTTTTATAGCTTCTTTACATATAACGCTTCCACATACCCATGTTTTTGCAAGTGCATCTTTTTTGTTACCTATATGGTTTCTATTCCTATTATTACTTGTCTTCTGTTTTTTACACATGC
Organism: Helicoverpa armigera; assembly: GCF_030705265.1. Classification (NCBI taxonomy): domain Eukaryota; kingdom Metazoa; phylum Arthropoda; class Insecta; order Lepidoptera; family Noctuidae; genus Helicoverpa; species Helicoverpa armigera. Next base: position 9,784,004 of record NC_087123.1, on the reverse strand, counting down.
AACAAGGACAAGATTGTTTAGGTCTTTTCCTGGTTCCTTTAGGGGGCCCCGTTTTCTCTTTGAATGTTCCAATTTTAGCTGGCACTGGCGTTATCCCTTTAGTGATGTCTGATTTTCTTATGGTTACGTTTTCGTATGACTTGTTATTCAATAATTCACCCCGTGAAACCGGCGGGAGAAATCTCGTCTTTCTGAGAGCTCCGCAGCATGAGCATACATTAAATGTACGGCTTTTGAACAAAAATGAAATGGGTTTTAAATTATTTGACTGTTTTATAGCCATGGGAATGAGCGCTTTTGAAGTTTTATAATTAAGTAAGGAAGCGAACCGAACTTTTTTATTTAAAGACTTATTAACACGTTTAACCTGGGCTTGACAATGTGGACAATTGGGTTTTACATTTCTTGCAGTTGTTTTTTGTATTCTGTTGTTGTTTTCTTGGTCAGCGTCTCCAGATTGGAATCGCGAAAAAAAATTCTTGTGGATATTTAATTGACCTTCTCTGGTAACTTTTAGACTTTTAGATTTCTTTATGGTTGGGATTCCTGTTGTTTTTGGACGTCGCTCACTTTGTGATGGTTTCAAAATATCTATCCATGGTTGCCTATTAAGCGGTTTTTTCTTAACTTCTGGCTGGTCAGGTTCTTTTTTGTCGGAATTATTAAAACAAATTTGATTGGAGCGCTTCCTAAATAAATGCTTACAACTGAATAATATTTTCTTGAAATTAGATGGCTTGACTTCTGAATCTTTTCTAAAACCTTCTGATTTGAAAGTTCTGTCCATTGGACTTTGAACTCGACGAAACGTGCATTCGTGACCAATGCAACATCTTTTATTGTTGCTAGATTTCCGGGGCGACATTATTGTCTCGAGAGTATATCCCTTAGTTTTAAATGATTTTTTAATATTATTGGGTGTTTGATATTGAACCCAATATTCTCTGGGCCCAAAAAGTGGAGTCGGACTTATTTGTTCCATTCTACCAACAGTATACGATTGCGGGTGATATGTTCGCGCCAAATGCGACCTTTGTAATTTTGCTGTACAAAAGCATCTTCTTAACATAGCGACAGCCGAACATTTGTCCGCTGTTTTGACAAGTGCACATTGTGCCTCGCAGTCATGTAAACATTTTTTGGTACCATAGCTACCTGTTTTCGTTGTTTTCCATTCTCTATTGCACTCAATACATCTATCTTTTGTACGACAAATCGCCTTCTTTGGACAAATTGGTTCTTCTGTTATGATAGGACATAGAGGTTCTTTGTAAAATTCAATGTTAATATTAAATCGTGAAGAGATTCTTACACCTTGTTTAATACCCCTATGTAAAAACGGAAAACGAGGTTCTTCAATGATTCTTTCAATTTTTTTAGGGGTACAAGGTTCTTCTTTGCATTGTATTTTTTTACACGTGTAACCCGGAATACATTGAGTCATGTTTGAAACAGAAACTTGTGGTCGTCTCATACGCGTACCAGTCGTGCGGGAATAACGTCTAATGCCTCTTCTTTTGATTCTCTCTAGACACTCATACGGATTACATTCACCAGGCACGCATACACCTGGTTCACATTCATCAGGTTCTAAGTAATATGTAGGTTCTGGAACCGGAGTGAATTTCTTTTTAGTTGAAGTTTTCTTGTTAGACATTGTTGCTGGTGAATTGAATTTAGTTGTTACTTCTGCTCTCTGAAGCGTCAAGGTACAAAAACAGCGCTTTAATAATGGCCCCACGCCGGAACCTCTTGATTCAGTATCCACACCTGCCTGAGATGTTCTGTGATCAACATAGCCTCTGCCGTATGTTCCCCGATTTCTAGATTTGATTCCATCACATGTAGAAGCACATACTCTGGACTTATATTTAACTGGATTATTATTATATATTTTGTATCGTCTTCGTGTCTCGTATTCGTAATCGTATTCTCCTGACTTGACTGTTGTATCTTTGAAAAATTCCATATTGAAACTAAAATTAGAACCCAAACATAAGGCTTGACGATCATGATCTTCTACAACTTCAGTCCGATATGGTCTTCTGTTTTCGTAAACGGTTTCTGTTGATGGTGTTATTTTTTTATCACATTTATCTTCACACGATTGAGACATAGCATTGTCTCTTACATATCTTGGTGTTAAGCTGGAGATTGACCTCGTTGAGAAGCCATCAGTTCCTGTTCCAAAATGCTTAAAATTTCTGCGCATTATTCGTTTTACACATTCATAAGGGTCACATAGACCAGGCACACATACACCTGGTTCGCATTCATATGGTTCTAGAATATGTCTGTATTTTTTTGTTTTAGTGCCAATTTCACGAGCTACTGGTATAATTTCCATTAGATTTTTTGTTTGAGTGTGTGTGCCTGTCAAATATGTGTACGGCTCATACGAGATATATTGTTGGTCTTTACCCATCTTTTGAAGTTTCAATGTACAAAAACACCTTCTCGGTGAAGGTGTACAAGATGCTTTACAGTGCGATTTAATGCAATCTGTTTGTGACTGACAATGTCGGGGCCCGAATCTTTCATAATAGGAGGCCATACTTCGAGTTCTCGTTGATCGTGTCTCTGTTCCTTTCATTTTACGCATATATATTATATTAGCATCACTTATAGATGGAAACTTTGGAGATGTATCCTTGTAAAACTCAACACTAAAACTGAAACTGGAGGAAATGCGCACAGCTTTTCGATTGGGACTAGAATTATATATGACTCGGTTTTCATCACGAACATATTCATCATCATGACGAGTCCTTGGAGCTCTTTGATATGGAGTGTAAGAACTGGCCTGTGTTTGCCCTGGCCTATATTCCGCTCTTCTACCTACAGCACTAGATACTGAGCGGGTTCTATAAGGTTCAGTACCAGACTGCTTTGACCACAGCCTTCTTTTAATTCTTTTTTCACATTCGTAAGGGTCACATTCACCGGGAACGCAAACTCCAGGCTCACATTCATATGGTTCTAATTTATAATGGAATTCGGGTGTTGCAGTACCTTGGTTTGCTGACTCATCTTTTTTACACAAACAGTCTTTCTTAGATTTTTGTTTTTTTGTGTGAGTCGATTTTTCTACACTGTTGGAGTGAGGGCTTTGTCTTTGTTTTGGTTTTACTTTTTCAGTTGCTGTAGAAACAGATGCATTATCAAAATGTTTTGTTTTATTTTCAGATTTATGTAACTGCAACGTGCAAAAACATCGTTTCAAGAAGGGCCCTGCCCCTGTAATGGTAGAGCGCATTTTTCGACCAAACGCTTGAGAATCCATATCACGCATTGCGCTTGATCGTTGTACCCAATGATTTCTTGAAGGAGTTGATCGCCACTCTGTGGATCTACTAGTTGTCCCTCTCCTTCTGTGTTTGTCATATGTAGTGTACTGTTTTACTGGCATTGACCTTACTAAACCACCCGCGGGTGATTTATCTTTGAAAAATTCTATGTCAATATTAAAATTTGAGCCAATTTTCACTGCTTCTTTTGAAGGTCTCTCAACTACTCTGTTGTATTTAGGTTTTGTTCTGTAATAGACATCATGCGTCCTCATCGGTTTCCTGCGTTTGGGAACAAATTGTGCGTTACTATATCGATGTCGACGGCGATAATTTGTCATGTTTGAAGTCGATCTGGTTCTATAATGTTCAGTTAATGTTCCAGATGAATTCGTTCGTCGATTTCTAATACGTTTTTCACACTCATATGGATCACACTCACCGGGCACACAAACACCAGGCTCACACTCATATGGTTCTAATTTATATCGGAATACGGGTGTTGCGGTACCTTGATTTGCTGACTCATCTTTTTTACACAAACAATTTTTCTTAGATTTTTTCTGTTTATCTTTTTTTGCTTGATTTTGTTTATCTTTTTTTGATTGTTTTTGTTTACCTGTTTTTAATTGTTTCTGTTTTTTAGTTTTTGGTTGTTTTTGTTTACCTTTCTTCGATTGGTCGTGTTTGTCGTTGTCAGATTTTTTCATATTCGTTTTCAATTGTTCATTTTTCTGAGATTGCTTTTGTCTATATAGTTGTAAAGTACAAAAACATCTTCTCAACATTGGACCGATACCCATATCTCTTCTTCTTGGTGCAAACATTTGAGAATCACGACTTTGTACTGAAACACCTCTACCTCTTGTACCCATGTCTCTGGTCCTATATCCATGATAAACTCCATGATCCCTTCTTCTCCTTGGCCGAGGTCTTTGAAAAGTAGTAGCCGCTTGAATTTGGTGATGATTAGGAAACTTGTCTTTATAAAATTCTATATCGAAACTAAAATTCGATCCAAATTTAACGGCTTGTCTTTGTGGTGATACTGGTGCAGTAACTCTTTCTTTAATTACCATTTCTCTTTCTGAATAGTCTCGTCTTCTGAAATGTTCAGGTGGCCAGGGTGACCTGGATTGTGTCATTCCTGCCTTGGATGTTCTAGATGATGCGAAACCCGACGATACTGATCTTGTTCTTGGTCCTTCCGTACCAATCATTCTTTCTCTCATTCTTCTTCTTCTTATTAGCTTTTCGCATTGATAAGGATCGCAATAACCGGGAACACAAACGCCAGGTTCACATTCATACGGTAAAAGATATGGGGAATATCTTCGCGTTTGCGTCATAACAACGTGTCTATCAATTATAGGGGGAGCTCTTTCATGTCCTACGTTATCCGGTTGACGATAGTCTCTTTTATTAGCGTATAACATTTTTAGGGTACAAAAACAACGCTTCAAAACAGCATATGACTTATAGTGCCTTGATCGAGTCTTATGGTTATATCCTAGCAATTTTGCTGTACAAAAACAACGTTTAAGAAATCTACTTGTCATTGTAGATTGGCCGCGTGTACGTGTATCCATTTGAGAATAGAAATCCCGAGTGGGTTTTACATCCTGAGAATAACCTTCTCGCATCATTCTTCGAGTGTTTACATATTTCGGAACTCCTCTTACATATCTCGGTGTCTTATTATATACATTGCTTTGCGGAGATTCCCTAACCTCACCCGGGGAAGTTTTATCTTTATAGAATTCAATATTAAAGCTAAAATTGGAACTAATTTTAACTGCCTGTCTTGATGGTGTGACATGCCTTCCCAAAGATACGACAGATGGCTTCGATATAACTTCCGTAGATTTAATAGGCCTTACTCGAACGTTCCTTGATTGAACCTGCCTCCCTCTTCGTTTTTGACTAGGAGTCATGCTTGAGCTAGATGAAGTTCCGGATGCTATTGAGTCTGTTCCGAAGTTTCTGGTACGCTTACCTTTTCTTCTCTTCATTAATTCCAAGCATTCATAGGGGTCGCACTCGCCAGGAACACAAATCCCAGGTTCACATTCATATGGCAATAATTCAGGGTACCTTTGTCTTGCTTTCGTATTTTGACCAGTCTCAGTAGTTCTCAGGATTGGTTTATCCACTTGATATTTAGGGGGAGTTGAAGTACCTCGATGTATATTTTTTAATTCTAATTCTCTTTGCTGTCTTCCCTTTTTTTGTAATTTAAGTGTGCAGAAACACCTCCTTAGCATGGTAACACCAGAACCTCGATGACGCATGTGTCTCAGAGTAGATTGAGATCCTCTGTGTCGCCTGTCCCCACCGAAACCTCTTGTTCCTCTATCTATATAATGCCTGTAGGAAGTTATAGACGATCTAGAGCGTCTAGGCACTTTCATTACCTTTGCAGTAGGTGATTTAGAGCGCTTCGAGAATTCTATATCAAAATTAAAAGAAGAACCATATTTGACTGCTTGTCTATGTGTTCGAGGTAATGTTTGGTATCTGAAGCCCATTGGTCTAGGCTCAGGTCGACGACGCCTTTCTTTGTGTACTAAACTAGGCTGTAATCCTCTAGTTCTCGAATCTGACCTCATTGAAGAAGTGCCACTAGCACTGTTTCTTAACCTATTATCTGTACCTGACATTGTTGAAACCTTTTTCATTAATCGCCTCATTATTCTTTTTTGACATTCGTAAGGGTCACATTCGTAAGGTACGCAAACTCCAGGCTCACATTCATAATCTTTGAGCCTTGATGAGTGATGGTGTCTACGCTTTGTATTATGTTGACCAGCCACTTGTATATTCATAGTACAATAACATCTCTTCAGTAAGGGTTGTACACCAGTAAGATGATTACGATCAATGTGTTCAATTTGAATCGGGACTCCTTTTTTTACGTTAATATCTTCTGCTATTGTTGTTTCTGACGCGAGGTCATTTAGCTGGAACGTATTATTTGTGTACAATGTATTGCTATGAATCCGATCACTCTTAACACATTCATTTTTTACATAGTTTAATTCACAACTGAATTTGGATTTAATTGTCACTATTTCTTTGGACGAAAATTTTAATGAATTTACATTTATAGGGTTGACTTGCAATGTTGCACTTTCGTTTTCGCGAATACATGACTTAATATTTCTTGATGTAACAGCAAACGTTGATGTTGAAAAGCCGGTAGTCAATTTTCTCTCGCAATATTCCCTCTGATTGGTATGGTCGAGGGCTTGTTTACTATTGTTAGTATGGTCACTAGAATTAACACTGCGATAGTCGTCGACATCTTTCGGTGTAAAGATTTTAGGAGCTATTATTTTGGTTTCTGCAATAGTCACCGTATTCACTTTATAAACTTGATTAGGTTTCTTTGTCAAAAAAGGTGATAAAAGTTTGCTGCCCCGATGCTGTTCACCTTTTTTTCCCAATTCTAATGTGCAAAAACATCCGCTTGTTTTGGGACTTTTGATCTTCAGCAGGGATTTAAAGTTATCACTAAGTCGGTGCACAATATTTTTACTGTCATAGTCATTTTTCAAAATACCATGGGTATTTGAAATATGTTGTTGAGTTTTATTATCAGGCGCTGCGTCTTCATAAATATTTATATTAAAGCTAAGATTTGAGTTTATTTTAATATTTTGATTCCAATTTGGATTTATTTCGCCGGTGTGTGCAGACCAATCAGCTAAGCCGGAATATTTTCTCATGTTCTTGAATTTTTGCAATGAAATCTTCCGTATCCTAAAATTCGACCTAATATGGTTATTGCTTCCTACTGTCCTTGTTTCACTCGATTTTGATACCATTTTAGTTTTTTCTGTGCCAACTCCAAAACTCTTTAGCTTGGTACGCTTCTTAGTTTTTTGCAAGCCTTCATATGGCTTTGGATATTTTGAGTCAGATTGTGTTAACTGGTTTGAGAGTTTTAATTTAGTAGCCGGGTATTTTTTGTCTGCTACCGAGTTAGATAATGTATCCGTATTAACAGCAATGCTTTGTCTATTGTTTTTTCCAGTCTTATGTAACTTTAATTTACATAAACAATGCTTAACAGTGGGACCAAGGAACAAACTCCGATCCTGAGAGAATGATTCCAAAGTTTTACTATCGTTTAGTTCAGAGTCTTTCGAGTATGGTTGGTGTGAATTCTTTTTTATTTTACTTTCTTTCTCAGCTGCCGAATATGAATGAGATTGTCGATCGCGATGCAACGGACTTTTAAGAAAACTAGACTTTATATCTTGCCTTGTGATATCAGGTGAAATCGCTTTGTTTTTCTTCAATATGGGTTTAAGTATTTCGCTTTTGTGCGAAACTATAGAGGGGACTTTGTTCTTCTTAAATTGCAGTGATTGAGAAGTTATACTATAGTCAGACTTCGGTTTACGGTATTCGGCTTTAACATGTTTAATTAACTTCTGCTCTTCTCTTTTAGGGGTTGTGTGTGTTATTTTATAAGACTTTGTCCTATTATATTGTAACGGACCACGAAAGGTAGTTTCACATTTATATGGTAATATAACATGCTTTATTACATTGCCATACATTTGTCTTTCTGTAGATATTGATACAGTCTTAATTTTCAATTTCGTTTGAGAACTTTCCGCTTTACTCTCTGGCTGGATCATATTCATTTTAGACGAATTTCCTTTTATTTTCTTTTTATTTTCTAACAATTTCGACCTACAAAAACACCTACGTAAACCGTGATTTCTTTTAGGATATCTCACTTTTCCAGTAGAATTACTTATTTGCGATCCTTTATTACGTATTCTTTTGGTTCTGGTATTGTTTGTATGAACTGGCTTTAGAGTAATTTGATTATTTCTATGTCCCTTTTTGGAATAACCATTCCCAAATAATTCAATGCTGAATCTATGTGTTGAAGTATAGTGCCAATTTTTTGCTCGGTGTTCAAATGATAGTACTTTCATTCCTTTGGAAGTGGCTCGACTTGGAAGTACCTTAGTCTTTTGTTTATTGCTGACAGTATCAGTTGCAGTTTGCGCTGCGTGGTTTTTAAGTCGCTGTTTTTCTTTGGTTATACTATAGCTGTTTTTCAAAGCAGATTTTGGCTTCAGGCCTGATATACTACTATTCCGGTCTGGGGATCCTTCCTTTGCCTCTTTATGAATTGAGCTGTTTGAACGAGTGTGCTTAGTTGATTGTGAAAGCTCATATGTAGATGTGCCCTTTCTTTTAGAAGATTTACTACTGATATCTGAACCTTTGCTTCTTGTTGGGGTCGACTTTTTTATTTTAGAGAGACTGTCAGTTTGAGCAGACAAGGTTGAACGTTTGTTATGCAAGCTATGTTCAGATTTTTGTATGTTTTCAGGTATTTTTTTATTTAATATCTCTTGACTCTTGCTTTTGGAAGCATAATCGGAACACTCGCAAATAGATGGGGGTTCTGATTTGTGAATGGTTGAATGAGATGCTTTTAAAGAACTTTTTACGGAGGAAGGTGAATCCTTTGAGTGAATGCTCTGTGATATTTTCGTTTTAGGTATCTCTTTTCTGTCATTTTCATTAATTCTAGATTTCGTTTTTTTTACTTTAATCTTCAGGCTACAAAGACATCGTTTAAGGGCGTGGCCACCGGCCTGTATGTTTTTCATTATTTGTTTTTGTTTAACTTGGTGTTTCTTATAGTGACTAGGTAGCATACGATCAGAAAAGCGAGAACCCCAAGGTAAACGGGGTGGGCGACGTAGAACAGATTTCTTGCGAGAAATAGATTTATCACTTAATCGAGATTCTTTTTGTTGAGGGGATTGTATATGAGTCCCAGGTTTTTCACACTTACAAATTACTTCTCGCTGTTTGGATTTTTGACCAGGACGAGATTTCTCAAGTTGGGTGGGCTTGACTTGTTCTAGACGTGTAGGAGACCTCTTGGGCTCATCAAGCTTTTGAGACTCTTCAGGTTGGCGGGATTTCTTCCGCTGACTAGATCCTTTGTCTTGGCGGAATTTCTTACGCTGAGAAGATTTCTCACGTTGGCAGAACACCTCACACGAAGGGGATTCCTCCCGGTGGCGGGAGGTCTTAGGCTGAACGGATCTCTCCGGATCATGGGATACATCACGCGGAGGCGATTTTACGCGTTTCAAAGTCTTACTGTGATCATCAGTTTGCTGTATTTTTGGAGGATCCTTGGGCACTGCGGACTTGCCATAGCGAATAGGTGCTGATAGCAGCTTGAGCTGTCTATGAAACGAAACCGGCGATACCACTTTTATTTTGTTTTCTTTAGACAATGAATTCAAAGATGATTTGTTAGACAGTGTTTGCCGGGGTTGGGAATTTTTATTACAAGGCGAATAACTTTTTTTTATCGAGCTTGTAGATATTGATTTTGAAATCTTGGAAGGGGATCTAATTGCATGAGTTTTGATTTCTTTTGCTTGACTGCTACTGAATGTCAACTGTTTTTCCGGTTTACCTGATACATCTGCAGGTGATAGCAACGTCGTTACTGATTTAAAGGATATTTTCTTATGTGATGGAGCCTTTTTCGTTTCACTTGTTTCTTGTACAATACGATGTCCTTTACGCTTTTTCTTTTTGTCATCGACGTATAATAAGTTGTTCTTACTGTGTTTTTGGGACAGATTTTTTTGTTGCTCATTGATGGTAGCTTCTGGTTCTGGATTGTTTTTATCCTTCCTTATATATGTTGATGAGATGCTTGATGGGTCTTTTGTTTTGTTTCTACTTTTAGAGATTTTCTTCGTTCTATGCGCAGTGCTTTGGATTATTGGCGATTTATTTATTTCCCGTCTACCATTCTTATCTTTAACTAGATTCTTATCATCGACTTGGGTGTCATATAAAAAGTTGTTTTTACTGCGTTTTTGGGACAGATTTTTTTGTTGCTCACTGACGGTAGCTTCTGGTTCTGGTTTGTTTTTATCCTTCCTTATATGTGTTGCTGAAGTGTTAGATGGGTATTTTGTCTTGTTTCTACTTTTAGAGATCTTCTTAATTCTATGCTCAGTGATTTGGATTAATGGCGATTTGTTTATTTCAAGACTACCATTGTTATCTTTCACTGGATTCTTATCTTTACGACCACTTCCTGCAGCCACAGGATTTTCCTCAGGTGTATGTTTCTGTTTAGCTTTTTGCTCGGCGATAAAACTATCTTTTATTATTTTCTGAGCTAGATCGAGCAGATCCAAGTTCTTCATGTCATCTCGAGATTTTTGTTTTGATTTTCTTATCTTATTACTTTCACTGATATTGTCGTTATAAGTATTAGGATTCGCTTTAGAGCGCTTAAGTTTATGATATGATTTCATCTTTCCATCGTTCATTGATTTCAACTTAGATTTATTTAAGCCTGTGGGACGCTCAGGTTTAGTAATTGGTGGTTCAAGATGGATTTTATTAAATTTTTCTCTAGAAACTAAATTCGTTTGTTCGTAATCTTTGCATGCACACGTACAAGAGTCGGACTTAATATTCTTAGCATCACTATTTTCTTGCTTTGAAGCAAGACTAGATCTTGAAGTGATGTGTACACCAATGTGGGCTTGTCTATTCCTTCGTACTTTTTGGGCATTTTCTGGTAGTCTGGTTTTTGAATTACATGCACAACAACTGCAGCACTCACTTAACTTTCGTGATTTCAAAACAGCTCCTTTATCTACTAAGTCAACCAAAGCCAAAAGATTATCCGTATCCACATTTTTTTCCGGACCTTGGTGTGCTGAAGTTGATTGCGTTGGCTGCAAGTGTGCTTTGCTACTTACACTTAAACTACTAGAGAGCAACTGACTCCTCAGAGCTTCATATAATGCTCTGGTTTTAAGGAATTCATCCAATAATTTACTGTCTTGTATACGTACATAATTTTTACCATTAATTAATTTATTGATTCTAGATCCTTCTTGCAGTAATCGTCTCAAGGCTTGACCATTAGATTCACTCTTTGAAACACACGACGTGCAAGAACAGCTATTGTTGGTGATCGTATCTCCTTGTAATAATGGCTTCATTGTTGTATTGCCTTTTATTGAGTTTTATTCAATCCATCAAAATTAAGAGGCGAGTACGTTCGAATAAAACAGACACAATTTCACTAATACAATCAAAAATTACTTCGTGTAATTGCTTCACAACATGATTTACCTGAAAAGTGCAAGTAACGATATAGTTCTTACATCAAAATTATTCGCTCTAAGGAATCACAAATACGTTAAGTTAAATTTAAGCATTACATTCAGCATTGTCTGCATTTTAGCCAAGAAAAGGCTCTTTGTAAACAAATGTAATCGATGTACATACCTAACAACTTCTACTACTTTGTTTCGTGGAGTAGGTAGTTCGGGTGTACTACGCCCAATCGAATGACAAATAATCGAATGCCAATTGATCGACCACTATAAATCGAAATTCTAAATACTCGAACATTCATAATGTCGAATGGTTATTAAATCTAACATTCAATACATCGCGCAGTCAATACATCGAGTGTTCAAAATATCGAATGTTCGTTTGATCGAGCGTTAAATGCATCGCATATTCATCCTATCGAAAAATCTATATTTTTTATGAATACAAGAAAAACTCAAAATTTATGAATAAATCACATTTTAATGTCGTTTTTTATTATTTTTTAACATTTTTTCAATCGCATATCATCCCTTTTGCCTCTTTTTTGTAAAGTAGGTCTTCCCAATCCCGCGTTTGCCTTTTCACTTCACACAAAATTTTAAAATGTACCTTTAAAAGATAAGAATTAAAGATTAAAATGTGATTTATTAGTAAATTTTGAGTTTTTCTTGTATTCATAAAAAATATAGATTTTTCGATAGGATGAATATGCGATGCATTTAACGCTCGATCAAACGAACATTCGATATTTTGAACACTCGATGTATTGACTGCGCGATGTATTGAATGTTAGATTTAATAACCATTCGATATTATGAATGTTCGAGTATTTAGAATTTCGATTTATAGTGGTCGATCAATTGGCATTCGATTATTTGTCATTCGATTGGGCGTAGTACACCCGGTAGTTCAGTGATATATTGCTATTGCTCTACTAAATGGAAATAGATTCCAGTTAGGCAAAGGGCAGGTTCTCATGGGTCAATACAAAAAAGGTACCAATGTACTATCAATACATAAACATTGCTATTATCGAAGCCTTTTTTGTGGGGATAACTTTAATATAAATGCATTAACAATACATATAATTAACTTACAAGATTCAGAACAGTAGCCACAACAGTATAACACTAAAAGACCTGGAGCTACGGCAAAAATCATCTGTTTCACAAGATTTCGTTAATTTTACTCCCAAACATTTTAATGCACATCGCCTCTGAACAAATAACACTTAAATTTCGCAATTGATTTACATCGAATTGTGAATTTTGAGTTAATTAAAAATTTCTCCTAATATCACCTCATCGTGGAAAAAATATGACACAGTAGCCAAAATGTCAACATGATAGAACTTAAAAATATAAGCAATTTGAAGGAGTTGCGACCAGTATCGAAATTGAGTTAGGTATAAAATACGCATTCAATAATTTTTTGACGAGATAAGGCTGTCTGTTCAAGTCCGATAAATCAGTGGTCGATTTTAGTAGTAGAAAAATAGAACACCCTGATACGCCCGATACTGAACGCGACTATCTGTCCTACAAAACGTCTGAGGTGAGAAGGCAGCCTAAGCTAACTACCTATACTAAATCCAATCCCAAAATCTAGTGATTTACTAAAGTGTCATTTTATGCTTCCTGAAAAACAACTTTATTTCCAATAATTTTGTCACCTTCGAGCGAGACTTAATTATGTACAACATATTGTACCATTGTATGTACATGTACCATTTACAAAATACAAACACCATCTACTTATACAGCTTCTATGAACTCTCTTCTCACTGCTATATCAAGGACTGCTTTTCATATAACGCGAGATTTCATAAACACTACCTGTCTATACCCCACTCGGTAAAACTTTTTGCGAGTTTTCTAACTTTACTTTCTTCTAGTGCTTTCATAAGCTATCCACTGTATTGAACTCATAAACTACCACAACAAAATAGTTTATGCAGTAAATCTAAGTTACCTATGCGATTTCTAGTCTCAAAGATAAAGGCGACCGGTATGGAAAACTTACAATCAAAATAAGCCGCAACATAGGCCGACATAAGTTAGATCCGAAAAAGGAAACTTTTAAATAGCAAATCAGAACTTCAATCAAGTTCAAATCGACGCATCTAAAGACAGCATTTAGGTATTCATCAGAGGTTAGTGACTTGCGACTTGCGAGACACCTGCGTGACAGGTTGCATGAAGTCAACGGACAAACTTACCTAAGTTCCAGATGGAAAAGCCTCCAAAAGTTCCAAGTTCCAAATGAATTTTACACACACACAAAACACTGCACAATTACATTCACAAACATAACACACTTTAAGTATCTAATCTAAGTGATAAATAAGTTATCCGCGAGTTTCAAACAGCCACTGCACTGAACAATAACCGACTCACTCTCTCGGAAAGCAAAAGCAAACTAAGTGAGGCTTACACATCAGACAAACTTGGGACCCCACGGTAGAAAAAAACTTAGTTCTGAGTAAGAGCGGGAAGCGCCATCTAACTGGTACCACGTGAAACTTTTTATCGTTACAAACTGTGTTCAACAGATGGCGTTGTAAGGTGAACTAACTCTTGGTTACAAAGTGTCACTCAGAATCGACAGAGGGCGCGATTCACAACTTATTTTGGTTCATAATAATGGGTTCAAAAAATAGATTTGAAATGTGTTATTATAACAAAAAAATTTAACTTGTCATGGAAATGCATGGTAAAATAAATAATTAAAATAAGGACGGGATTAAAATAAATTATTATGTAAACTTCTTAAAGATAGTGGTCAAAACAAACTCAATCACTACAGAGACTGGTGATAAAAATTGATTTATATCATGTTAAATTACATTTTCATAGTCTTTTTTTGCAGTATTATTATCTTTATTCAATAAAAAGTTTTTTAGGTAGCTAGGTATACAAAATAAAATACTCTTCCAAGAAGTCCAGTTCATATCATTATAAATTACAAATAGTAACATTGCAGTAACCATGCAGCATCCACATCAACATTATGTTTTTATAGATATCATACAAGGTTAATTTATGTGGATGTGAAGTATCTATTTAAAGTATTAACAAGTAACCATTAAACTCACAATACTTATGAAATGTGACTTTGTTGCACATCATTGGTTGCAAAAGTTAATAACGGTAAATATGCTGCACATAAAGAGCTTGATTATAAGTTATATAAATATTTAAAAGTTAAAATCATTAGACTGAAACCAATCAATTATTATTCATCACATATAATCACGGAGAAATAGAATATCTTAAACAGTTTATTCTTAAACATTTTGTTATAAACACCCCTAAAGTAAATTGTATCATATACTTAATTTATTTTATAAATACAGACATTTTACTTATATACACTTTAAACATAGTTAAATCAACTATTTTGCACTATCTTCCTCAGATTCAGTTTCAGATTCACTTGGCGGCCACATCTCTCGGTCATCTTTCTCATTTCTCACACTGTCTAAATATTTTTCCTGTGCTTCTAAAACACTTTTACTGTCAGTGCACGCAGCATACAAATCAAGAGCTTCTGAATTCAGTTCTAAGAATGAATGCCCCCATGAAAACTTCGATAAATAAAACCTTGCTTCTTGTTTATGCCCAGTAATAACCATTGCCGCTGCTAAAGCTTCCACACAACTTAATTGGTAAGGCTTTCCATAGTTAATAGGGTTTGCAGCAACTAAAAACGGTAGTAATCTCGGATTTGGTGACTTCATTCTATCGAAGGGAGTTTCGTCAATTTTAGCCCATGAACAATCAATAACTGCTAGTCCGAACTTTTCAATAATGTCCTTATCATTTGGGCTAACGCACTGCTTGCCGACTGGTGACAATACGAGTCCACGAAACTGTTGGCCAAGTTTTAAATTCTTGATGAGGTTATGTCGTGCAAGTTTCCGACCTGAACACTTCTTAGGATCGCAGTGGTTGAGGTCCCACATGCTCACTGGGAAAGCCGGTGCTATACCTTCGCCATCAGAGTCACTGCCATCAGAACTACTTTCCTCTGAGGAATCTAATCGCAATTCGCTCAATCTCTCTGCATATTCCCTCTTCACATGTTGATTTGAACGTTTGCCGTGTACATGGCCTTTTTTACCTGGTGCCATTATTATCAGTTGTGAGAATTTGTAGTATTTTAATAACAGTCCTTATCTATCAACTCTCAGAGAATTATTATAATAACAGCACAACACAATACAAACATTAACATAACCTCTATAGAATTAAAGAATACAGCTGTCATCTACGTATGACGTGCCGGTGACAAATACTACGAACCGTCAATGTCAATGTTGAATAGACAACAAAACATACATACATTACGCTACTACATATGACGACAACTCTTATTATATCGTAAAATAATTGTTATAATGTATATGTGCTTGTACTTGAAATAATTTAAATGGTGCATTATAAATTTATTACAAAGTAAAAAAAAAATAATTGACATGAATTAGGTTCGGAATTTTCGGTATTTTAAGAAACAACATTATTTATGACTCGAACCTGTCCCTATTACTTCGCATGACGGATGCTAAATTTGTTTTCGAAGTTTATTCGCTTTATGTCGTTTCCATTATGTGCACTGTACAAATGCAGAATTTTCTTTATTATAAAAAATATTTGAACATTTTTTGTAACAAACGAATCATTTTGTAGGAATAAATTATACAATATTTATGAAAATAATGATAACATCACATATATTTTAATATTTGACACTAAAGCTATTGGCAGCGTACCTAATTAGATTATGATAAAAAGGGATATGTTGTCAAACCTGTGCGTCAATCATTTACTTATCAAAATAAAAGGTTATACCTAGATTTTATTGAGATACAGTTTGATTAATTTATTCAAGATTGATTTTACCCGCGGCAGAATGAGCAGCGCCTCCATGGCGGGTAAGTTTAAATAATTAAAATTATCGTTTTATTTCAAAGTCAATGACCAAAGTTAGCCGAAATATTTTCATGAACGCTGATATTTTTTTCTGGACTATTTAGTAATATGTGCTGGTAGGTATCTAGCTTCATCTTTCGGAAGACTAAACATAGTTAAGTAGGTAGGTACTTATCTAATGTCGCTCATATGAGACTAAAGAGGTACTTCTGGATTTATGTCTGAAGGCATTACTTAGACATAAATTCGAAAAAGACGGTCCACTGACCAAATATTGCTATGTTTTTACTAAATAAAATTCACCCTTGCATAATTATTTTCTCAAGCTATAGATAATTTAATTCATCTTGTTAAGCCGCGACTTTCACAGAGCATATTCTAAGTAGTCCAAGATGAGTAGGTGAAGTACGTTTAACACTGGTCATTACTTCAATTGGCTTTGACTAGACTGGACAATTTATCGGGCATTCTGTCCACTTAGGTAGGTTCCCATTTTACGTGTTCACAGATGGTCTTTATTCTAGATTCGTATTATTAGACTGCCATTGCTGTCAAAACGTGGGAGTAAATTATTTACATATGTGGAACAGAAGGCATGTTGTTGTTGTATTAAACATGTTCTATTTTTTATTGAACGTAGTTTCAGCTATCGCTGAAAATCAGCGCTGGGACTTGGTCTCGCATAGGGTTGCAGTATGCTGAGAGAGGGCCGTGTTGCGTGGTTTTTATTATAGGTACGTATTCAATAACGGAATAAAATGCTCTTGCTTTCTTTCTTTTCTTTATTTTGAAACAAATATACAGAAATTTTCAGTTTTTCATAGTTTTCAATTAGAAACGAGTGCCTCTAATTCTAGCTTAGATGGACTTTGGTTCAGCTTAAACTTTAAACAAAGATCTAGCAAGGTACACGTACTTGCCCAGTGTGCCTACCTCAATTCAGACTTCCAACATATTTAAATTATGAGCACGAAATGAAAAACCGCAGAAGGTCTACCTAAAATAAATAGCCTTAATGAAACACGTACCTACATAATTCTCACCCGAGGAAAGTCGTGCGGCTTTGCAGATGTCTCGGAGGTCGTCCTAGATATGTCTGTCAGTTAATAATGCATGAGGTTGTATGTCCTTGGAAGCAGTTACCATGTTTTAGTCGTCAACAAACGAACCACCGATCGATACGACACTATCATACGGTTCTATCGTAATTATCAACTGCGTATATCGTAATGACCGTGGAGGTTTAACAATTGACTTTTTTGTCTATGCCTGATGGATGGTATTATGAACTTTTGTTTGCTTGATAAGATACTCTTCATGTATTACATTAAGGTTGTCTACTAAAATGTTTTTGTATCAAAATAAAGACGCGTTTCGAAGAAAATGAGTAATATTTTCTTTGAATTATGGAAATTATATTGATTGGTAGATGCTATTGAAAATATAGGATGTTCTGTTAAATATTATAAGTTCACCTAATAGTTTATGATATACCTAGGTACCTAATTAGATGGATAAAATATTTTCAAAACGATAACATGTCTTCGTATTCGTGTGTCTAAAATACCTGTAAAGTGACCAAAAATATGAAAGTTACTCTGTTTGTTTTATACTTACGCCTGCTCTGTAAAACCGCTGAACCAATAAAGATAAATTTTGAAATAGGACATAAACCATGGGTCTTTCCTCATAGTATATAACTTTTCCAGCGTGAAAACGTAGGCATTTAACGTAAAACGTCAAGAAAAAAAAAACTATTAAAAAAAATTGCAGCAACCATGCAGTCTTTATTCTCCAAATAAGGAACGAGGACATCTCACGTTCAATGCTCTGCCTCTGCGTCATTCCATCTCAATACCTCGATTGCACAACGTGTTGCGTTTACCTGCTTAAAACAAAATAAACCGAGTTTAAAACATAAACACCGTATCGTGTTGGACATACATAATTAAAGGCAATTTGATTGCTGATCGATTTTTGCGTCTGTGTGACACGTATTGTCAGGAGCGGCCATAACCATTATAGAGTCACGCCTGGACGGTGGTACTTGGCTGTATACAGTTGTCTTTGCTTCGAAAACATACATAGCTACAAGCAAAAGGTGTGAGACTAAAATAGTAAGTCCAATAATATTACTTTCTTTCAAAATTATTTGCTCTGTAAACATTTTTACACGCTTTTCAAATTGTCTTTTCTATCGCTTTTCGATTTTAAGTTATAACAATTTTACCGGTAGTTTTCAATTTCAATGTTCACAAGTCGGTTATTTCTCCCGCCAATACTTTTGAACGTAGAAGCAATCAGGGAATTGGCGCGAAACTGCTAAACGTTAAAGTAAAAGCTCGGTCAAATGTATAAAGTAGGGTCAGCGGTGAAATCTAAAACTTAATTTATTTACTACAACTTTAAATATGTTTTTACTTACCTAGCCACTAAGGAGTTCGTGTTTTAAAGAAACGTTGTATACCCCTACCTATTTATAACTCAGGTTTTGAATTCTCGCATCAAGGAAAATATAGTTTAATTCAGGGATACTGCGAAGGAAAAAGATATCACATCAACAAATCTGCAGTTTTAAATTATCAGAAGTAGGTGAAGCAGTTTTGCTTTAAAATAGGTACTTAACCCATAAAGCCTATAACGACTGACGATATGTCTCAGTCTCAATGATCTCTATAAAACAGCAAAATGCTCTTTAAATGAAGACTTGTATTCCAGAACATTTCCTATCAATTGTGTTTAGATTTGCTAGGTACACACTAGATTGTTCGTGGGCGATGAAAACAATTTACGTAGGTATTAGTGTGGTATTAGTCAGACTAATTTCTTAGCGTAGGCTAACGATGATTCATGTTCAGGTGACTTGAGTTTTATGGTAATTGATGTTTGAACATGTAGGTATAAAGTCAACGACATTTACCTACCTGATAGTGTCGTCAGAAGTCATGTTTGTATTAGAGGAAAGTGTTGACTTTTCTTTCACAACATTATTTTTCTTGTTCCCAAAAATACTTCGGTATATGGTTGGCGTCATTGGGGGAGAAAGGCCTACGTTCAGTTGTGGACGGTAATTGTTTGATACACCTAATGATGACGCCTAACGAACAATGCCTCCTATTAGGTCTTCGTAAAGTGAATACAAAAAGACCTGTTTGTAACTTAAAAATGCTTTTCTTACACCGCCATATTTTTACCTTACAACGTAATATCGTAACTCCAGCCAGTTTATCGTGACAAGACAAGAGGAAACATTGTCCAAGGCCCGTCTAACTTACGACAAATGCGTCCGGCCTAGCCTCATTTACCTAGATATGCATGGCAGCCTGCGTGACATTTCTAGTAGGTCAGTTATAATAATAATTTGCTGAAGAACACACCTTCATTTGAACATACCCTAGTCAGGACAAGTAGGTCTCGTGGTTCCCAAAGTTTGAACAGCGACAATTTTTAGGGTTTCGTACCTAAAGGGTAAAACGGGACCCTATTGTTTTCGCTCCTCTGTCCGTCCGTCCGTCCGTCCGTCCGTCTGTCACCAGGCTGTATCTTTTGAACCGTGATAGTTAGAGAGCTCTTTTTCTTTTACTGGTTCCGATTTAATTGTTATTATTTGATAGTCACAGTTCAGGAGGTCAGATAAGCAGTCGCTCATTGTAAAAGAATGGTATTCAGCCGCATCCGGTGAAACTGCAAGCCGACCCCACCAAAGTTGGAAAAGGCTTGGGATATGATGATGACTACGTAAAGCTCAATTTTCCTTTCGGGTGACGCAGAGATTACAGTGTGATAGTACCAATCTATACCAACATATTGATTTTCCAATTAAGGCTGCTATAAATCTAAGTAATAATGATAGATGTGCTTTTAAAAATCAACTTGAATGTCAAGCCAATACAATCAGTGTTAATGGTCCGTCTGGATAATTATTTGAGAACCACTGCCTAATGGGTGCGCTTTATTTTTTTAGGACAATGTAATTGGTATGGTAATTTCAGTTTTTTGTTGGCCTCACCTAATCTATGGGGAATATTGTCAATGGCTCGTAACAATTATTATTATACCTGCTTAGTAATTACTTACGACTGTGGAATTAGGTGATCGATCGAGTGTGTTTTACGTTTATTATTCTGATATTTATTTGAAGGTTGTTCGTAATAATAATGAAGTGAAATGGTTATCTATTCATTATTAAGTTATAGTACACCTATCATGCGAAGGTAATGCAGTAGGTATGACCACTAGACAGCTATTTTGCGTGCAATGGTGTCATGTAGTTGGCTAATACCTGCAATACATGCATTAGGACTTTAGTATCAAAATCTTTACCTAGACAGATTAGTAGGTCTACTAATTTTTGTTGATAATACGCTTTATGGCGGGTTAATAATTACTTTTTTTTTGTTTACAGCTTGCTTCAACTACGACAACGTTTCCAAAGGCAAAGGAGATAAAAACGACGTCATGGACAGCGGTAAGTTATGTAACATAATTTGTTATTATTATAAAAATTAAACCTGAAGAATCTTCTTCCGCAATGCAGGACAAATCGTGGTTTTGAGTTGAAACAGCGAGTTTTCGTATATTTGTTACCGCTGAAGCCCGAAGTTCGGTTACACCTAGATTTGGCCACATGCAGCTTAGTTGTATCTTATCTTCTTCTAAAACCCTTCATCATTGTGGCTACATGCCCGTGGCTAAAGTTACTCGTAGGTATACGCTATTTCTCATAGGTTAGGGCAGTACTTATAAATGATTCCATGCGGCGCGGCGGATATATGAATAACGCGAGTGCATAAGACGAGCACATAAGGAATTACATAAGCGTTGTCTTAAAAAATACCTATTAACTATATAAATGTAGTACCTGTTCTTAATTTAATTTTTAGAGTAGTTTACTATAGAGTAAAACCACATTCTAGACTTGCTAAACATTTACCTACGCAGTATTCTGTCATGAGATAAGCGTGTATTCTAACGGTAATGAAGGAAAGGGGCTGAAGACACGATGCGGGCTATTTACATTTTACATTTACCTACCTACTTGTGCACATAAAACAATGCCTTGACATAGGTACCTACTGTTATTTATACGACACTAGATACGTTTTGGTGTAAACCTCAACTTAAAAGAATCGGTATCCCTTTGCATTAGACCATGGGAAATAGCATGCTCATCGCACAAATGTTGACCGTACCGAGTAACCGGGATATACCGGGAATCGAACCCGTTAGATCGCTTAGATTCGGCAGTCCGGCATGGTGACCATTGCGCCGTCGGAGTAATCATCTACTTATAATTAGGTAGTAGCAGTCAGGCACAGGATCGTCCCAGCCAAAAGAACAGGACGCCGGCCAAGAAGACGATACTTATAGTCGCGTTCCACGTTCATGAGGATACGAATAAGAAGAAGGAGTGATATACTTGAATTAAAATAGTGAAAACATTGCACGCTACTAAACGAGTTTTCTCTCAATGAAAATAAGTGAAGTTCTCGCAGAAACTCCCGAAAGAATTTCCGCAATGCAGAGATGTACCCACCTGGGTTCAAGGTCACTGGACGCTGCGTCTTTTCATCGATTTGTTTCACACATCTGTATTGTTACAAAGAGAATCTATCTAGGTAATATGTTGTTACAAAGGTACCTAAGTATTTCATAATGTAAGAAAATACACAAGGGGATGCAACCTTACTTGTAGTAGGCACACGTAAACAAAAGGGTGTAATTTATTTTGCCCTCTGAATAAATGCTGCTGGTAAATATTTCTGCAAGTCTATCAACGTTCTTGCCGAGGCAGCTAAAGTGTATTGAAGAAGTCAGATGGTTATATCTGCTTCTGGGTACTATCTATTTATTTTTCTAAAGCATGAGGGAATTCCTTGGAGATGTCAGCAGTTTGCTTATAATTATAATTCATGAACTGCAAAGTTCTAATATTCGGTTTTGGTAATTGCCATATTATGAGACTTCACTGGATCAACTGAATATTACAGCTGTAATACTAAGAACAAACAAGTTTTTTTTACAGAAAATGAAAAATAAACAAGGTGCCTACCATCTAATCAAAGTTTTACACCGCAAAGTTTAACAAGTTGCCTTAACTACAAGTTGACTGAAGCAACCGGCATAGAATTAATGGAAATACGCTGTAGTACCTAATTGTTAGTTTGATTACGTGTTAAGGGTGAGATCACGCGACCCTCACAACACGGCATAGCATAATATAGGAAAAGGCAATGACCTTAAAACAAATATCAAAACTAGTCCTTACTTACGTTAGACGTTAGACATTATACATCATACGATCGGTTCAGTACGGTACTCTACAGTTGCGGCGATTGACTGAATGCTTTAGCTGTGGATTTGTTCCAAAGAGTTACCACAGTCCTGGTACACAAAGGGTTCCAGAATGAAGTCAGTAA
Organism: Helicoverpa armigera; assembly: GCF_030705265.1. Lineage (NCBI taxonomy): Eukaryota > Metazoa > Arthropoda > Insecta > Lepidoptera > Noctuidae > Helicoverpa > Helicoverpa armigera. Next base: position 9,761,222 of record NC_087123.1, on the reverse strand, counting down.
GAGTCTGACAATTCCTCACACCTACAAATGCATGGTCTAATTTGAGGATGTCCCCCACATAAATTGCGAACAAACGTTAACTATTCAAGAAAGCTTTCGTAACTTTCACAGAAATTCTGAACCAATTTCAATGGTACATAGAAGGTCTAGATTCTAGACCGAGATATACTTTCTGGATGCAGAAAGTATTTTCCACGGGATTGCACGTGAAACCGCGGTGAACAGCTAGTAAAATGTACTTAAACTTGTGTTCGATCGAAAGGTGTTGTTCGTATTGTCTAGTGACATTTCAATAGTAGAAAAAACTTTTTCTATGAGCTAAATAAATGGTACAAAAACGTATGTATTTACATTTTCTAAAAATTCTAAGTAATTTCTTCGTATCAAAAGCTGTCTCAAGCTTTGTGTTGAAAAGCATAACATTATTTTTTTTATACATTATACTTATACGGTGTTTTCGTGGCGACAGGGTTGATACCATCCATCAAGTTTTTATAAGAATTCAGCGTTTATTAATCAAAATAGCATTGGATTAGGGTTGTTGCTCATTATTTTATTTTGCTTTAAGCCTTATTGTGTTGCTATGTAGAAAAACAACAATTTACTTATCATTTTCATTGCAAATTATATTCAAATAAGAGTTTCTGTCAGCGATTTTCACCCTCGCCCCTAAACTGCAATCCACGAAAGGATAAATAGTGGTAGCATTTCCTATAGGTATAAAGTATGTTATTCTGTCAGGTATATCAACTAAGTAAGATCCTGCCTAGTCCATCAAAATACATTCAGTTTTTGCGTGAAGGACTAACAAACATACTTCCAAAACATTCGGGATTCGACAACCCTAAGTAACATTTACCTTGAACTGTTTCACCGACATTAAATTCATTTAAAGCCAAGCGCCGTGTGTGGCGGTGTTTCCACTAATTATTTCCTATTCAAGCTTTGATAGATTTCTTTATTAAAAAAATACAAAAGGGAAACTCATTTTCTACGTCACAGAGAGAAACGTTTGGCTGAATTAAAGCCACACACACAAGTTGCTCGATCGTAAGGTTAAGCGACGCTTGGCTGGTTGGTATAAATATGGGCGGCTTTCTTCTCATTAGGAGTTCCTCCTCTCTATTTATTTATCCTCCGTGTTTCGGAAACCATCTTAAATTCCCGGCTGTTATTTGAATGTATTTAGCAGCCAGCTTACGACCTGTCAGAAGCCAGAAATCTAAACAACCAGCCGTACCAAGGAATTGGGTAGCCCGAGTAACTGGCTTGAGAAGGTCAGATATGCTGTCGCTCCATGTAAAATACTGGTTCTCTGTTAGTACATAGATACATGTTACATATACATAGTTAGTATCCACATGCTTAGATGGGAAAAGACTTGGCAGATGATGATTGTATACGTTACCGGAAACTGTTTGATATCCCTCTTTGGCTAACGAAATAGAAGTTATGTAACGTTGAGCTTTAGGTACCGTTGCTGGGATGAGATCGATATAGGACCCGCAGAATCTAGAGAGGTCTCTTTGCTCTGCAGATGTTTTCTGTTCCCTTCAACAAACTAGAGCTGTATGTAAAATGTTCTTTTCATTTATAGGTACTTCGGCAGTAAATAAGTGCGCTAAATACCTATTATAATCGCGAAATTTTGTATTTGTAGATGGACGTGTTTTTTCTACGTAAAAAGTACATAATGGATTTCGGTTAAGCGTACCTATAATAAAATAACTTTAAGTCAATCCGGTTGTGTTAAGTACTTCCATCAAGTCGCTGGTAAGCACAGGCAACAGCTGCATACCTATGTTTATCCATAAACATTTTAGCGAATCAACGTAGGCATTTGATACCTTTCTAGAACAACAAGTGATTCATCTCACGTGTTAGTCGACTACAGACGATTGCTTATCGCCTGTATTGCATAATTCAATTATTTACCAATAACAAGTTTGGCAGATCTAAATATAAATAAACGACCTCGAATATTCCATAGCGTTTTATCCAGTGGGTGGACAAATCGCCCCCTCAACCACATAACATTCTGATTTGAATTGCATCAGAATTTATGTAACTCGTCTACCTTTACAATTTAACATACTATAGATACATACTACTAATATTATAAGCGTGTAAGTTTGTATGTTTGTTCATCCTTTACGCAAAAACTGCAGAATGGAATTAGATGAAACCTGGCAGAAATATATCTTAAACCAGAATAACATATCCTAGGTTACTTTTGATTCGGTTGCGGGAGGTATTTTTTCCGGGTGAAACCGTTGGCAGAAGCTAGTATTACATAAAGGTACACAATATGTAGAATTTCTTATCACGCTCCATTTGCTTGCTGATCGATGTTCCGCTATGATTCCATCCTATTGTTTTGATTCATGCTACAGTCATTTTGATGTCTTCTTTAATGAGACTATTTCCGTACTAACCTACTTATGTAATACCAATATATTCGGATAAAGCGATGTATGTAGGTATTATTTTGGTTGACAACAGATGTTTTGAAAAAGTTGTAGAAAATGATCTTAATCTATCTATCTAAAAATCTCAAGCAGGTAGCTGTCTAGAATGTGCTATAAGCTTCCACCAGCATGTTCAGCCCCATCTCGTAGGAACTACTCCGCACACCTAGATGATAAGTAGCCTGTAATAGCTTCTAGCCTTCCACAATCAATGGTCTTATCTAACTCTGAATGAATTTTTCAAGTCGGTCCAGTAGTTAAGAACAAAAACTCTTTAGCTTTATAATATTAGCATAAACTAGAACGTATTATTACCAGTAAAGCGTTCCTAGTAACAAAAGACCTAACATTAAAACAACAACAACAATTTGCATTAAAACCACTGCTTTTACCCGCTTACATTGTTATAATCGACTGCATTGTGGCGAACTAAACTGGTCTAACTGTTCATTTAAGACCGTGTAGTTTTTTCAAATAAAAATAAGCACAATTTTTGCTTTAGGAATATTCCGTCTGGCCTGACGTTGCTACCCTTACCCCAAGCTTGCTTGCCTCGCCGCCAGTCGGTAGTGACATTCGGAGGCTGAAAGACGTATCCCTTTAAAATCATGTTGTGTGACAGGATCTGATCACGTGTTGTGTGTGTTGTTGTATTATTAGCTAGTGTTGGACAAAATGTATCTGGGAAAAATAAAGACCTCATCTAACAGTAAGTTCTTTTATAATTCATGTGCCGGTGTTTGTTTTTGCGAGAGTGATTGAAACTATAGCAAAAATAAGATGTGGTTCTTAGAACTTGGTGTCGTCTTAGCTTCGTTATTATTATTTCAATTGACTGTTGTTATGCAGTCTTTTATTGTTTGTCTCACAATGATTTATTGTTGACTCAGTAGGCGCCTAATTTGTATTGTTAATGTAATAATAGAAGGACCAAACCAGACCTATTTCTTTTTTCTAACAAAATTAAACCGGCTTTCAGACCCACCCTTGTGAAGAAGATAGCTATTATTTCTAGGTTAAGTTTCACATGGAATAACAACTTAAGGAATAATTAATAAATGTCAGCTGTTAGACTTCCTACAAATATAATATTTGTTGAGTTAAATAATTGAACAGTGTTGTGAACTGTATCGATTGGTACGTTTAGGGCCGGTGCGGTTAGCAACCCCTATGTAACAATGTATTATAGGTACCTAGTAGAAATGTCACGTGGGAATCACAATAAATTAATTACTGGCTTCGTTGACAGGTTTGACCTGTGTAAATGTTCTAAGATTATTATCAATATTACAAATACAAGTTGAACTACTTTCCTATATCTCGGTTATAAAGGAACTCATATTTAATGGGGAGATAGGTATGTAGTTTAATAATTCACTTACTTACAAGTGACCTGGTATCGAAAGTAGAGTAAGACTTGACATCGAAAGCTTGACTTGCTATCAATAGGAAAGGTCTACATAGGTACGTGATTAATAATTCATAGTACCTACTCACTTACAAAATATATTTTACTGTTGCCATGCAACGAATTTGGTGACAATTGATTCCAGAAACCCAAGTGACGAATCATCGTTTCATAATGTTAATTAGGTATGTTACAATTTCATTGATAAACCCCAAAACAACAGCAAAATATTGCTCTCAATTAATAGTAAACTTAAATGTAGGTCAAGGAATGTTTTTGATTTTATCACAATGTTTTGCGATCGCGTGTCAAACAGCCTTCTTTTGAAAATTAACCAATAATGTTTCACTAAAGTGCCGTAGATTGATGGAAGATTTCCTTAATAGTTTCTTGAATTGATATTTATGCTTTGTTTTTGTTTGGCTCCTTTGTATTGCTTTGTTTCGAAACCATGAAGATTTTGCTCTTTCAAGCTTGATCCCGTGTAGCATTTATTATATTGATCATGGGTTCACTTTAATTCCCTTTGATATGGTCTTGGAAGTTTTTTTGCACGGGTCGTTTTGACCTGAGAACAACCCTTAGACACAAAGGGAGAACGGCCTTATTTAAAGGACCCATTTTTTATCAGAGTTCTCAATATCGTTTCTCATTTGGCAACGTTGCGTTTCGGTATAGACCGATTCGTTTCCTATTACCTAACAATAAATCGTGTTGAATATTTATGAGATAATAAAATGAAACGAAATAAGCGCAAACGACTGCCTGCATGACAGCCAATTTGCGAAGCATTGCTTCAATGCAGTATTGGTATTTCAGCAATGCGACTAGGTGTTAACTGTAACTGCATTGCAGTCATACACTGCATCTCTCTGGAAAGCCATTTATCTTCCTGAGATGTTACCTAAGCACAATATAATATCTACCAGCCAATGCCAACAGAAATCATACTACCTACCTACAAGTAATGTAGCCGGCAACTGCGCTAACATCAAGTTCTATTTCACTTTAATTATCCAAAATGGGATTAAGTAGCGATTGCCTTTCACACAAAATTCCCGCGGTTACACCTATCACCTATCACGAAGGGTAGATAAGACCTTTCGTATTTCCCACATTATTATGTTATCCACCGAGGTTATAGACCTGGCGGCCGTGCGTAGCTGCGTAGTGTGACCGAAACAAAACTATAGGTCTCATCGCGTCTAACGATTTGTCATCGTTCTAGTGACTTCTAGAACATGCGCGGATCGGATTGCAAGGTCAGTTGATACGGTTGGATGTATGTCAACAGTGTGAGTCATTGATTTTTGTTTACTTTCTTAACATTTGTAGGGGGGAGTGCCTTATAAGTCGGATTCGAGGGCGGTAATCTCAAGGTATTTTAGGATCATGACATTCTTGAAAGAAATGCGGATGATTGAGAATCAATCAGTATCTACCTATTGCGTAAGATTCTTCTTACCCTTAGATATTTATTTGGACCTTTCGCAAAGATTAAACATTATTTCACATTTGAATAGTCGTTGAACGAATTAGGTAGGTACCTAATTAGGCATCGGATTTTTATTTTTTGGAGTACACTTCGTTTAATGTTCCTATCGATGACGAGTTTTTGCCTATCTTTGTGTTAAAACTTCACAGTCGATTTTTAACAACAAAATTGTTTCATCACCCAATCGCCTGACTTCAGATCCGCTGACTGTTTCGGACGTTGCTCATTTGTTTTTAACACGCTTCTATTAGCTTCACGTGTATGTATGTAACTTTGTATGTATGTACTATGTACCTAAGTATGTATGTAAGAAAATCTAAATTAAGAAAAATTATTCATTTTTTTAGTTTTTAAACTATTATTTTCTGTCGTTATTTACAGTTGCATGGCACAGACCGCTGTCGGCGACTTCTCGCCAGGAGGAAGAGTTGATGCAGAAGTCTGCTCGCGCTCTCAACTCTGCCACCGATCCGCTGGAGAAGCTGCGTCTGCTCTGCCTTTCGCGAGGAGCCTCCGGCATACTGGGGCTTGGCAGGTATGCAGCACTTACCCCTACACTCAGAGACATTTAATGGTTACTTAAGCCATTCCTTAGTGAAGGATTTGTATGACATTCCGTCATACAAATCGTCAAATGTCTCTGAGTGGGGAGGTTAGTTTACCTGGATAGTTATGGAACGAGTTCCCATTAGCGTCAGTATCGTGGGAACTAATCAACGCACCCGTTTAACAAGACTCAATAAATGGGCCTTCAATAAATGGGCTAACAACCTATCGCTTCAGTGGCTTTTGAGATTAGTGCATTTATACATTCAAGCAATCAAACAAACCTTGCCTTGAATTTTTTGAATAAGTAAAAAGTGTTGGTTTAGTATAGGTAATCGGATTACGGCGCTTGATATTTAAACTTTTATTAATGAGTAGGTATTTTGTTAACTAATAACCCGTTATAGATTACCTTATCAAACAATAACAATAGCTTTCCTGTCGTTTTTTAAATTAAAGTAAGTAACTATTTATTTGATGTAATATATTTTTTTGAAATATTACAGGATTTTCCGACGCATGGATGACGATGGCAGTAAGCAATTGAACCAGGAAGAATTCATTAACGGAATTAAAGAAACGGGATTAGAACTTAGCCATGACGTAAGTTTAACAACTCCTGCAAAAAAAAATTTCTTTGCGAAGATATTTCTCATGGTTTTAAGATGTGAAATAAGATAGTGAAGAGTACCTGTGTCTGCGCAAACAATAGGGCACCGGGGCTTTCAGAGCCCTTTGGTGAGACAATATGAGAGACCAACATAAAGGAATGTGGGACACGTAGCATTTGCATTGTGGATTCTAACTGGGATGCATAATTTTAGAAGCAATATTTTGTCATTTATTTATTTTTAACATATAATTTACATTTTTAAATATTAAATATAAAAATAAAAAACATTTAAAAATATAAAAAATAGGTTGCCACCGATATCGGGCACAGGGTCCAAGGTACCGGTGGTTAGGGTCCCAGAGACAGAAATATTATTATTACAGTTTATGTTTTTATTGACTTTAAGTGCTAAGGTTTGAAAGAGAATGTCTTCGATATGCGGCCTTTGGCCATTTTCGGTGTCTGTTTTCCTATCGAAAACGAGTTCTACATACATTTATCCGCCAGAAGAGCGCGCGTGTATTGAAAATAATATGGCGAATATTGAATTTTTGCTCATTTGACGCCTCTTGATATTCTGTCTAAAATTGGCTACTAAAGGCACTTTTTCGTTTGCAGGATGCGATGGAGCTCTTTGATAGGTTTGACACTGACAAGAGTGGCTCAATCAGCCTCGATGAATTCTTGGTGCACATTCGCGTAAGCATATTATTATTTATATAGTTCTGTATCTCTTAAGGTGCGTCCTATGCTGCGGGATTGTTCGAAAGAGTTACCGCGGCCCTGGTACATAAAAGGCCTACGACGGAACACGATGTATTTTTAGTTAGTCAGACACATTAAGTGTCACCGCTGCTAACCCACAGCGGGAGGGGTCATTTGATAATTTTTGCCATCTTGCCCACGTAGAGCGTAGCCTTCCTCTTTCTTTCTAAAGAGCCGGCCTCAACAAGCAAGGCTAAGCAGATTTTGATAACCCGTGCCCTGAAGTTACTAACTACTGCCCTTAACGCATCTCGATGAAGTAAAACGACTGCCTCTAGGATTCCTCTACTACATTTCAATTATACTATTTCATTCTCCAGTTTTGATCTTAGCAGCACAACATCGATATTAGATTACAATAAGCAAGTATTTCAAGGTACAATTTCTGATATTTCACAGCCTCCGATGTCCGACTCTCGGCGCGCTATAGTGGAGCAAGCGTTTAAGAAACTAGATAAGACCGGCGACGGAGTTATCACCGTAGAGGACATTCGGGGAGTATATGCTGTCACGTCTCATCCCAGGTAAATGCACCTTCATAGATTTACCAAAACAGTCTTCTTTATTGTTATAATTATTCTATTCAGGACAAAGTTCACTGACGACATTAACGTCAGCTGTTTTAAAACATACATTCACGATGGATTTTCACTTTCAATTTTCAAAGTAAATATGTATGTAGTTGATTTAAGGAAAAGTTCTTTAATGTTGTCGATGAACTTGGGCGTTAATAACTTAGAAGAACTTAGTAATGCCAGAAACTTCTAGGAAGTCGCAAGAAATGTTGCGCTTTGAACCGTGTTGAGTCCGCATGGAACATCATTGCTAGTGCTCCGCAAAGGGAGACAAAGCAAGGTCCAGTTAGGCATTGCTTAATCGAAAAGAATAGTTCATAAATAAGGAATATTTAAATGCAGTCTCTATGTAATTTTCCAGGTACATGAGTGGCGAAGAAACAGCCGATCTCATTTTGAACAAATTCCTCGCCAACTTTGAGTCTGAAGGATCTGTGGACGGAAAAGTAAGTAAATACCCACTTAATTAAACTGATAGCTTTGTGCGACAAACAACCTTTCAACACTTGGTAAATAAAACAAAACTGCGAGATTATGTCAAAATTGTTGGAAAGTTTAACTCACTGGGCTCGCATACACGGGGATATACTCATGCTATTTTGATACATCGGTCTCCATCTGTTAGACCAGAGACCAGTCGTCAAAAAATAAGTGTTTTTTTCATATCACTATTCCTCATGTGTATGCATTTTTCACTAGCTGATTAATGTACAGGTGACGTTGGAGGAGTTCATGAACTACTACAGCGGGATCAGCGTGTCCATCGACAACGACTGTTACTTCGACCTTATGATGCGTCAAGCTTACAAGTTGTAAGCCCTCAGAACTCCGAAAGTACGGACACCACTCCATGTACATCAATCACCTTGACGCAATTGATTTTCAAAATAAAACTCGGTCATATGTTGTCTAATTTTCTATAGAATCAATTTGATTGTGGAATCAACCTCAGTTTGTTTTGTAAAAATATTTCGTCTGTAATAGCATAATGAAAAAAGTGTCATACAAGCTGAAGCAAAGTTTTGAAGAAATCCGTATTATGTTTTCCTGGGTTTCGTAGTTACTGAGAACACGTATTTGCAAATCCGTCCATTTCAAACCGACTTTAAAAAAGGAGGTGGTTTTTAAATAAATACTTTATTTGTCGAATTGATGAGAAATGCTTTATGCTTGGCTTTGGACTTCAGTTCTTCTGCCTAAATCCACCATTTCCTTGTAACTTAAAGTCGATTCTCAGTACTTGTGTTATTTTAAAGATATTATCAGTGTCTCGTACTTTCTTGTATTCTTGTTTTGTATTACCCTTAACTCAGCACCACCATCACTCCTAAAAGCCATTTTGGCTTTCTCGTGTACACTTATATTTCTAAAGTTAATTTAATACAGTATTATATTTTTATTTAATAAATTCTTATCCTGTGGTATGATATTTATGTTGATTTCATTAAATTATTTTGATTTTTATTGGACTTTCATTTACTACTAACGGTTTATACATGGGAAATAAGGTCCCAAATATTAAAAAAAAAACCATGACGTGCAGCAAACTATAAAATATATCGATCTATTTATCCGCGGGTACCGCACAAGGCCCGCACAGCCGAAGACATTACACATATTTCAAGATTGTGTAACACAGAATGTTTACGCCAAAATAAGAGCCGTTGTCATAAAACTAGGATAGCTTTTCCCTTTTCCTTATAAGCGGTAGCGAGATAAAAGTGATACTGGTGAGACGGCCCCACTCTATGGCACAAGCAGTCTGTAAGTCTGTCAACTAATTATTTATTTTCTATTATAATTTATCAATAAGAAGATCAAAAACTTTGAAAAGTATTTAAACAGCTATAAGTTGTCTAATTAATTCGTTGTATTTTAAGAAAGAAGAAAGAAGAAGAAGAAAGAAAGAAAAACCATTTATTTTACACACAAATAAAACAATATTTAACAATAATAATTCATGAATATAGTTATCGGCACGAATCTTGAGCTCTGACCTACATCTGCGCAGAAGTGATTTATTAGTAAAGAACCAATCCCGAGTGACGGCTATGACGCGTTGCACTGCGGGCCAATCACCGCTTTAGCCTTTGTGCGCACAAGTTGGTGATTGATTCACCCGTGCTCTCCGATGAGCATTGATGTCGGTCCTGCTTTTGATCGCTATCCGGTCGTGTCGGATAGCCGTACCGTCAGGCTATGAGAGTGAAGGAATAGGGAGTGCACTTGTGTCTGCGCGAATGCTCGTGCGTTTATAATAATGTCCTGCTCCGCTGGCTGATCGCCTTATATGAGAACAGCGCCGTGATTAAAATCAGCCTTGGACGCCATTATTGTACTGCCGCGGCTGCTGTCCTGTCCTAAATAGTTGTCGCGGCTCTTATACACAAAGTGCATAGTGGGTGTGCAATGTGAACATAGTGGGTTTCAGTCAGTAAGACTGACAATCTTTCACGCTGCACCAGTGGCGTAGCTTGCCTTGTCGGGGCCCCGTATAAAAAATTGTTTGGAGGCCCTTATATGGCACTTTTTTATAACCTCTTCCCTTTTCTGTTAACTTTTTCTTTCCTCAGCGCCGTTGGGATAATCTATTTTCCTTTCACTCATTTAATGCACATTTATATAAAGCGCGTAAATAAACAGTGCACTGCACTCCGCAGTGCGGTGACGGCGTAGCATCGGGTGGCACCCGCGGCGGACTAACTATTGAGCACCCAATAATCATGGATTAAAATTGTAAATAAAAGTACCTACTTAAAAATCGTGTAGAAATCATTCGTGGTGGTTTTTGCTAGGTTTAACGTAAAGAAACCGGAGACGGCTCATTCCAAACTTATAAAGCGCTATTTTTGAAATTTGGGATATAAAAAACCCAAACATGTTTTATAAAAACCGGCCAAGTGCGAGTCGGACTCGCGCACGAAGGGTTCCGTAGGTACCATTATTTATAAAACGGACAAAAAAATCATGCTTGTTGTATGGGAGCCCCCCCAAAATATTCATTTAATTCTAGTTTTCAGTATTTGTTGTTATAGCGGCAACAGAAATACATCATCTGTGAAAATATCAGCTCTCTAACTATACCCTAAAAATCAGTGAGAAATTTTTAAGTTTTGAGATAAACAGGTGTGAAAAAAACCACTGCAAAGAGAAGAAGCCGCGAGCGTAGCGAGCGCGAAATTTTTGATTTTCAGGACGCAATGATACCTAAAGAAATTACAAAAAAGTCACTGTCAATTGAGAGGTGTGACAGCCGGACTGGCATCCCTCTCAGTGCCACCTCGACGTCTTGCACATGCACTGTTGTAGTTTTGTTTAAAATTTGAATAGCATGCAGTGACTGGTAGTGAACCTAGGCTTTGCAGATTAGAATGGCACCCTCAGTGACTTGTCCCTTCTGCCCGTGCCATCCTGGTCGTGCAGATATGTGTCGACCGAGATGGCACACCCCGAGACGTGGTACCAGTGGTGTACCGCCCTCTCCCCCCCCCCTTATGCTGCTACTAACTGCGTGGTTTAATATCCAATGTAAAGTACAACAACGTACACGTAAATCGCGATATCGATGAAGGATTCCCCGCTGAGTTGAAGATGAAGTAAGTAAAACGGGGAAGTCCCGCAGCCCGCCATAACGATGTAGAGTGTTGTTAACTTTTGAACGCACGCTTAAGGCGGGAAAAAAAAGAATTGCTTTTCAGAATTTTGACATTTGTAAAATAAAATAAATTAGGAAGTTTTTATTTTTTGTCCTAACACACTTTTGGGGCCCCCGTGGCCCGGGGGCTCCGTATAATTGATACGGCAGATACGGCGGTAGCTACGCCCCTGCGCTGCACCCACAGTGTGGAATCATGATGATCTCACCAAAAATGTAGTGCGCAATCTAGAAATAAGTGTTATTTCCTTGCACTGGCCAGTATGCTGAGATATTTTTTTTGGAACACAGCCAAAACCTGAGGCCTAAACAAAAATTCTGCTTGTCATTATTATGACAGATCATATTTTTTGCTACGTGCCTTTATATTTTTAGATGTTATTGTATTATTTTTGTATGTTTTTTTATTTACAAAGTATATTATTATAATTAGGCGATACGAACTATAATCAACATTGTACGACCCAAAACAGGTAAACAATAGCTGCGAAGGTATTTAAGTAGATAGGTAAAGTTACTCCGCGAGGTACTCGCTTTCCTGTGATGTGGTGGGGTCAGAGTGTAGCAAAAGGGATCATGAAAGGGATGAAAGGCGAATGTATAAAGTAAGAAATGACTAGGTATATTGAAAAGAACTTTGAAGGGGATGGTATGAGGATATAATTAGACTATGTGGAACTAGATTATATACTGCCCCTAAGACGACCCACTGACCAAATATTCAGGTAATGTAGCTGCCTATTGCCATACATTTCTAATTTCGCCCTTTCCTACTCCTATATCCTGCATTCGTCGGTTTTGGAAATAGCGCTCTGGATTAAGACTATGTTAGTACGTAGATAAACAAATAATATTTTGCATTCCTTTGTGTATTTACCACCATATTTTTGTTTTCCAGAAAATCTGTAAGCCATCATGTGTCGGACCATTCACGCTATGTTGCAAACTATAATATGTGCAATTCAAATGTTTGTGAGGATCTTTATGACTATTATCCTTATGATAGAGAACGTTATAAGAATGGTCCTCCAAACATTATACAACTTCTTATCATTTTTGCTCCAAATGGTATCATTATTGCCTATCTGTTGTGTGTTCTTACTTACGTCCAAACTTAAATGTCTTATCTGCGGCGGTGGTGGAGGAGCTTGCCCTGGTGGTAAAGGAGGAGGAATATGCGACTGCTTATTGTCTGCCATAGCTTTTGCCATCATCTTTTTCATATTGAGAGCCACTGGGACGCTAGATAAAATATTCCTTAAACTAGGATACAAACCTATAAAGGGAACTGGGACAACGCATATGCCGCCCGATGATGGCGAGACAGATGCCACCGAGACCAATACTGAGACTGGAGTAACCACTCCTGATACAACAACACCTGATGCTAAACGATTTATCGATTACGTAGATAAATTTGGAAATATGTACAACAGAGATGGTGACTTAATTGATAAATATGGAAACAAACTCAATGAGATATTTAGGTTACCTTTTGGAACTGGAGCTCCGAGGCGAGGGGAGGGAGTTAAAACTACTGAGTCAAAAATGTATGCTGTAAAGGAAAGGCGAAATAATAATTGGACTACAATACTTTATTACTTGGTATAAAATAAAATGTACGTAACTATTGAGTTTTGTTATTAATTGCGATTACATAAGTGCTAAAGTGATTTCAATCCCATATATTAAGTTCAAAGTATGTAATTGAATGTAATGTACTGAACCTACTTACGGTGTGCCCACGTCAGACTTTTGTAGGACAGATTTATTGTACGTTCTGGCACAATTTTTGCAAGGCATGAGCGTTGTACTATTGCTTTCAGTGTGTCTTATCTTCATCTCATCATCTCTCGGGCCTTTTCCCAACTTTGGGGTCGGCTTCCAGTCTTACCAGATGCGGCTAAGTACCGGTGCTTTACAAGGAGCGACTGCCTATCTGACCTCAAGCTGGTTACCCGGGCAACCCTTTGGTAAGACTGGTGTTAGACTTGCTGGCTTCTGCTTCTGACTATCCGTAACGACTGCCAAGGATGTTAAATAACAGCCGAAAAACAGCCATTGGTGACCAAGATATACTAAGAAAGTACATACAAACTTAGAAAAGTTCCATTGGTACTTGCCTGACTTGGAATCGAACCCGCACAATTGAGAGTTTACCCCCATAATTGACAGGTTGGGAATTTACCCATTAGGCCACTACGACTACTATCATTATGTCACGCACGCTAACTATGAAATTTTCTTATGGGGTACATTTCATCAGACATTTTGTGTCGGGAGTAAAACATTGACATATAATTCTAAGCTCGATGGAGTAAAAGTAATGAAAGCTAAGTCATTTTGTATCACATGTTGCTTCGTTACTATAAACCTCGAAAATGCTGTTGACGTCGATACTAAAAAATTACATTAAAATGAATTTTGAATCTGTGGTCTTATTTTCATGGTTTAATATTTAAGGTTATGTTGTGGTTTTTGTACCTCTTGATTAATTCGTGTTTTCATTTAATAGCCTTTCCAAATTCACTATTGAAAGTGATAAAATAAATCAGGTAGATACGATCAGACGTAATATTTGTAATACCTATAAAATAATATAAAAGGATTATGTACCTTTATGGCAGTAAATATAGGCATTGAAGTTGTCCCTTGCCATTTGAATCATTTTTGTAGCGATTTCTTCATTCGATCAGGAATCTTTCCAATAATTGCCACATCACATAGTTACATCTATGATGATTGATCAGGAATCAAAACAACACACATCCAACTTGTACCTTAGCATGTATATGTAGGTCCTTGAAAAACTGAATTCGATGTTTCAGAATTAACCATGTGTCGCACGTTGGGTGCTTTGTTACAAACATGTATATGCGGTGCACAAATGATAGTACGGATCTTTATGATTCTCCTGATGATGATAGAGAATATACTCAAACTGCTCCTGACCACACTTTATAACTTCTTGTCGATAATACTGCAAATAATATCTATGCTACCAGTGTGCTTAGTATTTCTGCTGACGTCGAAACTGAAGTGTTTGTTCTGTGGAGGCTGTGGTTGCCCAGGTGCGGGTGGCGGTGCGATCGGCAACTGCATCGCTACAGCGATAACCCTTGTAGCGGCATACTTCATATTGAAGAACACTGGAATGTTGGATCTAATATTTATCTATCTGGGTTATACAAAAAAGAATGCTACGAATTATAATACTTCGAAATCTTCATCATAATTCTTTTTTGTACAAAGGATTGGTCCTGTTGTTACCAGGTAATTTGCTGTCCATCACATAGGATACTATTGCATTCGTTAAAGCATAAAAATTGTAGTTAAGCTGTACCATAGCATTATTATCAACTCCCGTAAATACCTTAACGAGCAAGTAAATATTTTGAGTTTATCCGTAAAGTAAATGCGGTAAAATGGCCCTTACATATTCATCTTGATCATCTCCCGCCCTTGTCCCAATTTTATATGGGCTCAGCGCAGCATGTTTTCTCCTTCATGGTCCTTATACATTAAAGAAGCGGTCGTCCGCGACTTCGTCTGCGTACACTTTTTTTTATCGTAACCGGGCTAACAAAATGCGTAACGGGTAAAAAGACCTATTAAATACTTGTGACGTATGTATTTATTTGGGTAAGGATTATTATCATGTTTATACATATAAAACACCTCGCAAAATAATGTTTTTTTTGAGAACGAAGATAAGCATAAAAAAGGTTATAACTAGCTAACCCTAACAGAACATATGCATATGTCTATACATACATATGCTGGTCAAGGACATTTTTTTAGAACCTTTAAAGGGAAAGGGGTAGGTATTGGATTGCCTGAGTAACTGGGTTGAGGAGGTCAGATAGGGCAGTCGCTCCTTGTAAAGCGCTGGTACTCAGCTACATCCGGTTAGACTGGAAGCCGACCCCAACATAGTAGGCTTATCAAAAAATGAAAAAAAAAATACAGAGAGGAAATATGAAGGGGAGTCCGATTTAAAACATAACATACTTATAATAGCAGCACGCGCTAGGATTTTTAAATAATCAGATTTTAATTTTCAGACGTTCATCAACGGGAATCAGCGGTCTCAAAATTATCTTACTGGTTCACTGTAGGTACATAGTGCTCATGTATGCGGCCTAAAACCTTATTCAATTAAATTATATCTTGTATGTCTCTTCCAGACCACGGGACTAGAGAGTCCCGGATTTTTGGGAGGCGAACGTGGGGCCGAAGCCAACACTCTGAAGCCTGAGACAACTTTAATGAAATGGTGACACAAAACCGACGATTATTCCTGTATACACTATAGAAAAGTACCCAAGGACAAGCCCCGGTTCTGTGCTAAACTATTGCTAACTATGGATGAAAAGTACTTGGGCCATTGTAATGGGATGCTAATGGACTAGGAATGGGGAAACTAGGGGAACTATGGTACCCGCCGATAACAATGTAATAAATACACGTAATAATAGCAGGTGGAGACTCGTCACCTCACTTACTGGGCCCCCGGGAATAAGTCGCTAAATCGCAACAAGGATGGAACAGGGACATGAGCGGCTGAAGGGTGAGGATACCTCGACGGACTTTAAACGCAGATCACGCGCTCCCTGTGGGTACAGCATCACCGGCCCACTCGCCACTTACCTCGAGGCACCTACCCTCCAAGCAGGGCTGCTAACCCTGCTCTAGCGACTCCACTCTGACCGGCCGATGAAGGCAAGCCAGAGGCGAGAGACCTATCCCCCGACATGCTTCACTCCGGCCGGCCGGAGATGGGGGACAGTATACTCTCCCTGGAGCACTCGGATATATAGCCCCGAGGGGTCGCTACTCCCCGTCATCCTTCCAGATGTCCTGCGGGGCAAATTATTAATTATGTTTATGCATAAATAGTTTAAAAAAATACTTTGTATCTCTTAAATAAGTTTACATTAGATAAGAATTTATTATTAAATTATTTTAAGCTGGTTATAGTTGTCATTTATACCAAGTTAGGCTACTAGGGAGCTCGTGGCAAAGGCAGTTAGAAACTAGAAAATCTGACAATCAATTTTACCGAGGGCTAAGGAGTCAGATAGGCAGTAGCTCCGTGTAAAACACTGGTATTAAGCCACAGTTGGTTACTACTGGAAGCCGACCATAACTTAGTTTGGGAAAAAGGCTTGATAGTAAGCAAAGCCTGATCGGGTAGGGTGGACACGGTAATGAAACAATGTCTCTTTGTGCCCATATGCAGGCCAAGCACGCTTAGGCTCGAGTCCGGGCAGCCGGGCAGTCGCGGACGGAAACATCAACAAGTCGCATAAGCGCGACATTTTCAAGCTTTTTAAGCGATACTGGCCTTTTACGTATGTAGTTAAAGTTGAAAATTATTTCACACTGAAAGTGCTCGCCGCGTCGCTTCCGACCGCTGCCATGCTGGTGTGACTCGAGCCTTACGTGCCACTCGCAAGCGATTGTATCATAATGAGTTTATATAGTCTAGTGACTGCCTCGTTGATCTAGTGGTCGCAAGCGCGGCTGCTGTGCACGAGGTCTCGGGTTTGATTCCCGGGTCAGGCCGAAATCGCTTTGTGGGTTTTCTTAAACTTTCACAAAGCAGCCAGTAGTAGCCGAAGTTGGTGATTGATTCACCCGTGCATCGGAGAGCAAGTAAATATCGGTCCTACGCCTGATCTCTTTCCGGTCGTGTCGGATTGCCGTCCTATCGGGCTATGAGAGTGAAGTAATAGGGAATGCACCTGTGTCTGCGCAAATGCTTATGCACTATAATATGTCCTGCGCAGCAGGCTGATCTCCTTAAAATGAGAATAGCCGCCGTGGCCGAAATCTGCCGTGGAATGTGCCATTATTATAGTCTAGTGCGAAACAAGTTTGCTACCACGCATGTGGGGCCTTAAAAACTAGCTACAGACTACGCTATTCTATTTTGATTGAAAGGAAGGGCTTGTTGCTGCAATAATATACATTGATATAGATAGAGTTCAGTTTATCATTGTATATTTTAGCCTGAAACGCTCCTTAAAAATGCATAGTATACCTACTAGGTAGGACTATAATTCTAAGCTCGATGGGTAGGACATGGGTAGGACCATGGTAGGACGAACAAAAATTAAAAATAAACAGAAAATCCAATTGACATTACAGTGACATATCCAGATCACATTTTTGCTATGTCTTTTTACGTGTTTACATAATATTTTATATATTTTTTTAATGATTTTTTTATTAGCAAATTGTAACATGATCAGATGATACGAACTGGAATGAACATTTTCGGTCCAAAAAATTATCCAGGTAATCAGTAGATCGGTATTTAAGTTAAGTTTCAGTCAGATGTGTACCTGGACAAGGATACTCTAACTGCGAACGAGTGCTACTTATCTGGTTCGTCTGCCTGCCGCAGTCCATTTGTTATCTGGTCACGCTTTCATGACAAAAATTCAAGTCCTTAGAGATAAAAATGGGGTACTTTTTATATAGGTGAGTAAGTACTTGTTGGTATAGGTACTGGCGATAAAAACGTATTTTACATGATAGCTAACGTTCTGGATAGTTAAATTTCTTGATTAAATATCATATCGACCTCTCATAATATATGGGGTCCTTACTGTGAAAGTAACGGTCGATCAATCATAAGATTGTAAAACGTTTGGTATGATCGGATGTTAGGTATAATGGAGACAGTTCATCTTTTAAACTCCTTCGCTTATTCACCACTATAATATTTTTGTTTTCCAGAAACTCAGTGAGCCATCATGTGTCGGACCGTGCACGGTGTTCTACAAACCGTAATATGTGGCGTTCAAATGTTAGTGAGGGTCGTCATGACCATGATCCTCATGATAGAAAACGTTATAAGAATGGTCCTCCAAACATTATACAACTTTATATCGTTCCTGCTTCAAATGATATCTTTGATACCTATCTGTGTAGTGTTCATGATCACAGCCAGACTTAAATGTTTTATGTGCGGCGGCGGAGGCCCTTGCCCAGTAGCCAGAGGAGGAATATGCGACGCCATAATGTCTTGCATAGCTATCCTTATCATTTTTTTCATATTCAGAAGTACTGGAGTTCTTGATAAAATATTCTACAATCTTGGCTATGCGAAAGCTAAACCCACTGCCCATACGAGGTTTATACCCACTCCCGGTGAGATCACTGAGTGTTCAAGAAACGATACTGACTCTACGAGTACTTCGCAACCACTGCTTGCTCTGATCGATAGAATAGATAAATATGGAAATATGTTTAATAAAGATGGCGAATTAATAGACAAACAAGGAAACAAACTTGATAAAATATTTAAGTTACCTTTTGGAGCCGGATTGTTGTTCCCTCGAGTAGGGGCCATTGTTAATGAGACCACGATGGACACTACATTTCCATATACCACGGATGAAACCTTAAATAATCAGTGGACTACAATTCTTTATTACTTGGAATAGAATTAAATTTATTCCGCACGAGTTTTTTTGTATTTCATTAGACAATAATCAAAATAACATATCAACAATAAACTGTTTAATATTATGAGTAGGTAGGTATGTGAACTATCTAAATATTTGAACAATATCATTTTCGCCGGATTTTAATTACTATTCTAGTCAACTGCTAACTTTGTGGGCCTATACCTCTATAGACTTATGCTAGTCTATACCATGAAATCAATAACAAATAAAATAATGTCAGAAATATCAGTTTATACAAAAAAGTGTTCTCAAAAATTTTTATAAAAATCTATAAAATCTAAAAATATAATAAAACTACAGTAAAGTGTGATGTATTTCTAAAATGTACGAAAAACTATCAACATAATATCTTTAAGTTTATACACAAGAATTTCCATTCAAAATTATGTGCTATGCATTATTATTTGCACCAATACTTTCTATTTTGCATGCGATCATTAGCATTATTATGACTATTCTTTTTGCTATACAAGACTTGTTACGCTTGCTGATAAATGAACTACAAAACTGGATATCAGTGATTTTCCGCGCTCTCGCAATACTTCCAATGACTTTGATGTCTTGCTGCACAAAGTGTAGTGTTTGCTCCGAGTCCTGTTCACCTAGCCTTTACGCGTACAGCTGCGGCTTCATATTGTTCCTAACAATTACCATAGCCATCTTACTTATTTATATATACACCACCTGGATAGAGGATCTGCTAGCAAGATTTAAAATGCAATTGCCATTTAGTTTTGGAAAAACTAGGTATGCGCAATTAGCAGCAGGAATAAAGAAGAATATATCAAAACTAGTGAAACACAAAGCTGGTAATAAAACGATAGAAAATTCGCAAAACATGAGATATGTGGATCATAATAACAATCAAGTAACTGTAAAAGCGGTAGATAAAGCCACTACAGAGTTAAGACGAGACATAAGAATGAGTTCAGATTATTCTTACATTGAAAATGTTAAAGAAAGCTATCGACCAAGATCAGTTGAAAACTATAATTCTATATTAGAAACGACTCTGGAAGATCAAGTCGATGATTCGAATTACATCGACGATCCAAAGGATAGAAGTGAATTAAAACTCTTCAAAGATTTTTTTAGCTAGAAAGATTGAAATTGTTTTTTTTTTACTTTTTGTAGTTTCACACCTTTTGGTTGTTATATTGTTGTGTTATAAGGTATTGAGTTGATATTATATTTAAGGAGAACACAAATAAAAAAAGTTATAAAATGGTATGTTTTTAGTTTTTATTGATCTGTAGCGTAAATTTTTCGAATGAATAACTTCTAAATAAGCTAAATACTTTCTGATGGCCCTCCTTAGCAGATGATTTTTGAAGCAGAGAAGTAGAACATAGGGTACTGATAGATAGCAGGAGTGCAACGTAAGCGTCCTGCAAAAACTCAGTCAGAAAATTCTTGTCGGAAAGTTCTACCAAAAATCTACCCGGTTATCTGTCCTAAAGAAAGTCTGATGTGGGCAGGCAGCCTTATAACAAACGCCGAATGTGATACAGTTTGAAATGCAATAGTTGCATATCATATTCAGCTTACATTTAATACACGTATCACGATTGTTTATATGGCCTTATGTAGAGATGTATGTCATGTATGTCCGGTTAGGGTGCTTACATAAAGAAACAGGTTGCCGGACAGACAAACCTGTACGGGTAGGTACCGGTCAGGTATAATATTTCAATACAATCCTATTGACTCACTTATAATGAAACAGGTAAGTTATAAACTGTTTCTTTATGTACCTAAGCACCCTTAGACTGGAAGCCGACCCCAACATAGTTGGAAAAAGGCTCGGAGGATGCGAGGATGATGCAGATATGTATGGCTATACGAGTTGTGATACATCGCGATTTATTCAGTGTCTTTTCCGTCATCATTAAAGAAGTTTGACACGGGGCTCAGAAGAAAAGTCGTAACTTGCATATTTGTGCAGTTAAATCGCTACACAAATACGATGCAGAAATCGAGAATGGACGCGTTTTTTACAAGATACCTACAGCTATCTGATACGACATGGTCGAAATGCGATTCCAGGGAACAGGATAGAAAATTCCCTATAGAACCTACTTCCAAATAACTATTGACATTGTAACTGGCCAAAGCGAAAATAAATCCGTATATGACACATGTGACAAGAAATTCTCTCATCCATTCGGCACATTTTTCAGAATGAGATGACATACGTGAAGACGATTTTTACTGTTATTTATTCTAAATCGTGTTGTTATGTGATATATCAAGGTTAACAGTGGTTCCTTTACTTTGGAAGGAGTCATAGGTGGTATTACAAATTTTAAAATGCATGTCAAAAGATAAATACACCTTGTTTTTTACTCTCCAATACTTGAGTGTATGACTGTCAATAAGGTATGCGTTGTTATGTAAAAGTAATAGCAAAGACTGTGCAGACCGAGGCTTCATCTCTGATCGGTCAGCCAGTGCGGCTGTTACTTGGCCACCGTCCGCTTGTAATTATAGTATAATCAAATAACTCATTTTATGTTGCAGATAATGAACATTTCAAAATTTCAGTAAATTATTTGGTGTATTAATGGAAATCGGTGTAGTATTAACCCTGTTTTATTGTTGAATGTGTAATTTTATCTGTAAATGTACAGTGACACAATGAAGCGACTCAGTTTACACTCTACAAGTTGTTCTTGTACTAGTTGTGTGTACCGAAGCAGATCCAAGCAGCCCTCTGTACAACAACTATTAGCAGATGGATCCAAAATTGATAAACTTTATTATGGTAAATATTTACCTTTACGAGAGAGGAAATTGTTAGAAAAATTAATTAGAACTCGGGCTGTTTATGACGATGTTCGAAATCAGTTAATTTCAACTGGAAGTAGTGATCGGAGAAGATCCGTACAGAAATTAAAAAGACGAGAAGATGATAGCACTGAAAAGAGTAGTGCAGTTCTAAAAATGGTGGATCTTGTTGATAGAGGCCATATTGGAACATCGAATACAAGTAAATTAAATAGTTGCTGTAGCTGCTGTTCATGCAAGTCATTGAGAAAGATAAAAAAACAAATGGAAAAGCACCCTCGAGTCTACAGACACAATGTTCCATATGAAGCTATCGCTAGATATACTGTTGAGGCTGAAAAGAAAGGAAGAAGACATCGGCAGAGGCTAAGTGCAAAAATAAGTTCTAAAATCAGAGCAGTGCATTTTAAAATGAAAAGTATTAGATCAGAGCCTTGCACGTGCACATTGTCACTAAATAGCTTATTAACACGACCATCTAAACATTTTATGAGAAAAATTCGCGCCAAAGAGTTGGCTGCTAAAGAAGCCGAAACTCAGAAAACAGTAAACGTTGAACGAAAATCATTGAAAAAGAAATTGTGTTCCTGTCCCTGTAAAATTGCAAAGCTTCCTATGAAGTCAATACGAAAATTCAGAAATATTGGGGCCAGTATGAAAAAAGAACCTGGTACAGATATAAAACGATCACGTTTTAAAATAAGAAAAGATTCTTTGACATTATTTAAAGAAAAGATGTTCAGAAAACTTGCAGCTAAAGACTGGGAGTGTGAATCAGGAATCTGTGTGGTAGACGAGTGTATACCTGAACAATGTCTCAAAAAGAAAACAAAAGGCATTGGAGCAAGAAGAAGTGCCTATAGTCGACATTCTGGTTCTGGTAGAGAACGCCAATCTCGTGTTTCAATCAGTACACGCTCTAAAAGAGTGAGAGTAATAGGATCTCGAGTACAAACTAAACATAGATATTCAAACAAATCTGAGTCTTCAATGACAAACATTTTTAAACCAAAATCTTTGACTAAAATTACATCCGTAACAGCAGAATTGCAAGCAAAGAGAATTCAATTTCCTAAACCACGTGGTATATTGAAGCAAACCACGATTCAAGAAAGAACTCATAAAATATATCCCCCTAAACGAACAGATTCTTATGTACATCGTGATAAGAAGCAAGGTTTACCCGCATCCAAATTGAACAAGTTAGCTACTAAATCTTCGTCCTCAATGACAACAATCCTTAGAAGACGAACCCTGTACTCCGTTTCAAAATCGGAAATAAAACTAAAACAACCTTCACCAAAACCACGGCCATTGACGTCTGTTCCTAAAGTTTCAAAGGCTAGAGTTGCAAAACCAAAATTATTATTGGAAGAAAAGGTAATGAAAAAAAGTCATGATAAAGATAAAGAGCAAATAACGTCTAAATCTACATTGGGGCACGCTCTTTGTGAATGCCAACCGTCTACTAAATCGTTTTCAACAATGACAACTATTTCTAAATTGAAGGTCTTATCGACAGATGGGGAATTAAAAGAAAAAGGTTTAAATAAAACAGGTCGTCACAGGCAGCGTAAAGACAAAAATTTGTATACTCGTGAAAAGAAACCAGTCAAATATCCACGAAATTCATCATCAAAATCTTTGTTTTCAATAACTTTATCAAAACCTAAACTTCAGATGAAAGATACTATTAAATCCCCAAAACGTCTCAAACAGGGAAAAAATGTTATATTGATTCGTCACAAACCAAGACAAAAGAAACTTGCAAATAATGAAGGCAAAGAACCTGAATCTGGAAAAAAACCAGCTAAATCAAGTTCATCACAAAAATTTGCAATAGAGCTTTCTAAAACACGAAAGCCACTATTACCGATCCTATCGCAGCACAAAAAAAGCGGTTCATCTAAAAGCAGCCAAGACAGTAAAATATCTTATTTGCATGAATCGATTAGCCAGGCATTTAAACCTCATCGCGGATCAGTTTTGCCATTTCCAAGAGAATGTGAACCATCAATGTGTATACCTTATGAATGTGACCCTGAAAACTGTGCCCGAATATTACTGTCCCAATCCAAACCTCAAAGAAGATCAGTAACGTCAAGCACGGATCATTTAAAACTTAAATCAGTAGGCAGTACCGCGTTTTCTCAGAAAACGAGCCCTAAATCAAAATATATAGTATCGAAGAGTACTGAGACTTTTACAGGAAAAGTTAAAGGCGTTTCAAAACATCCGCCTCCTCAATCAGTTGAAAGGAATGTACGCGCAGAAAACTCCCATCCGCAAAGACAAGCTGTAAGAATTTCATCAAATTTCAGTTTTGATATTGAATTTTATAAAGACAAATCTCCCAGTTGGAAAGCTGATGGAACACAAGTTCTTTTACCTAAATCCCGAAAGAAAAATAAGCACACAGATTATCGTAGAAAATACAGAGAACGAGGCCATGGAACGAGTGACTCTCATTCCCGACATAACACATCATCTCAATCAAGGTCATCGCAATCTTTGAAAAAAATACAAGTTGGTCATAAATTAAAGCGGTGTTTTTGTACTTTAAGACTTTCACAAACGAAAACACCAAAATTTACGAACTTAGTTTCTAGAAAGCCTATGGCATCGTTTCGCATTAAAGGCTCAGATAACACGGCTAGTAAAAAACAAACTCAAACTATATCATCAGGCATTAAATACCGTTTGACACCTGCTACATCGCATCGGTCGCTCCTGCCGTACGAGTGTGAACCTTACTTCTGTACACCCGGTGAATGCAATCCTTATGACTGTGCAGAAAGAATAAAAGAACGTAACCGAAAAGAAGCTCTTCGTTTTTCTAAAGACACTAACACCATGGTTGCTAAAAAAAAATCTATTTCAACATTTGCATCCCAACCTTCAACTAAATCGTTTTCAAAAGGAATTCCGTACAAAATGAACAAACCCAAAAAAATTAAGTCGAGATATTCCTATTCATCAAAAGAGGAATCTAAAGTCTCATCTGGGAAAATAGCCAAGCAAGGGGTGCGTATCGGGTCAAGTTTTACTTTTGATATTGAGTTATCAAAAAAAAAAGATATTCAACCTAATTTACATGAGCAAGAGACCGTCAAAGGGATGAAAAAAGAAAAAATACCTCTACAAAACAAAGGAATACACATTCATCACGAGAGATCGGGAAAAAATAAGAATGTAAAAACTAAACAAACCTACACTGAACACTTTTTACGGAAGTGTTTTTGCACTCTCGGATTACTCAAAAAAAGCAAGAAGAAAGAAGAAACTGCACGATTGCACAATGAATACGTTTACGTGCATAAAACTTTTACAACAAACAGAGCAGATATTCGTTATAATTACGAGAGATCAAAGATTCTGCCTTTCGAATACAAGGTTTTTCCTGATGAACGTGAAATTAACTTTCAGAATAAATGTTCAAATACGGCTAATCTAGCAACTCAACCAACGTTAGGGAATGTGACACAAGCAATGAATTCCTCAAAAACTCAGTATACGCCGTCGAAGGCTCGTAATAAAATGAATATTGTATCAAGCCAATCAAAACAAAAAGCTTTGCGAGTTGGATCCACTTATAGCTTTAGTATTGACTCGTTAAAGGAAAAATCACCTCAAAACAGCAAAAATAGGAAAAAAGCTACTAAAGACAAAAATCAGACCTATGATAATAAAAAAATCAGACTGGAGACTATAGGATCTGAAGAGTTTGCGCAAATCCAACATGTAGCAACAGATATAGAACAAAAACCGAAGAAAAAGGGAAATAGCTTAGCAACTGCTATAAAAAAATGCTTTTGTGCAATCAAATTTCCTGGTAATAGCAGTGCAAAACAGCAGAATAAAAATAACTTAAGCTATGGTCACACAAAGACCTCGCATCCTTTGTTAAATCCTCTAATTGAATTCAAAGATACAAGAAAAAATTGCCAATTACCTAATCCACACATATATGAGCCCCTACATTATTTGAAAAGTGATGAGTTGGCACGTCATTTCTGCGTTCCCAAAATATTTGATTCTTACAATTGCTACGAAGAAGAACTTAAACGGCCCGAGATAAAACGATCTTGTGATCGCTACGTCAACAGTGAAAGACAAAGAAAATCCTTTATGAGAACTACTAGCTCGTTCAATGGTAGTTCGAAGTCTAAAAGTAATCAATCCAGACTATTTCAACGACCATCTACAAAAGAAAAGAAAATGAGAGACCCACAAAAAGACACGGGACCTAGCTATTTCCTCTTGCCGTCGCGTGATGCTTGTTTTGTGCGATCTATACACAACAGAGAAAATAGCATTCGAGCGGATAAGCATAAGTCTGTAAGTAAAACGTCCACAGCAAACAAAATGAAGAGCACTAATGATAAACAAATAGCTTTAAGGAATAGCTTTACACAATCAGAAAAAGTGAGGAAAGAAGGCAAAGCATCAAACATAGGTTACTTACTTAAGAGGTGTTTTTGTACTCTTGGTCTTCAAAAGAAAAATGCTGCTGCGAAGACACAATTTCTGAAATTTGATATTCAGAAAAATCTGCCCTTAACGAGTCAATTTGTTCATATATTGCCATCAAATGAAAATAGTAATGTAAAGAATGTTACAAAAATAAACTGCCCTGCTCTTGATGAAAGGTACGGAGGAATACCTTTAGAATTGAAATTACCAAATGATCCTTTAAAAGATTATATTTTTGGGCATCAAACTGGTAAAAAGAATATGTTTAAAAACAGTACTGCATTTGAAAAACGTTTGAAATCTGGTGTTAATTTAAATTTTAATGAATATCAAGTTGGATATTTCATTAATACGCGAAAGCTGAGTCCGTTTTATCAGTCATTTTATGCGTTAAATTTAAACGTACCTAATAACATACCGAAGAGAGGATATGTTCTGGAGGACAATGAATGCGAACCTGGGTTTTGTATACCATACCAATGTGATCCCGTTGAATGTTTAAAGAGAATTAATAGTCGTCTAAAAACATCTAAGCTATCTGGAACTAATCGTCAGGAATCCAAGTCAGTTGAATTTAATGGAAAATATAAAGAATTGAAAAACAAAATAGTCACACCACGTAGAAGGAAGTCTCACTTCGGTAAATATCAAGGAAGTCCTACAATTATAGGATCAAATGTTAGTGTTAATATAGGAGTTTACAAAGATACTAACCCACAATTAAGTAACAAACAAATGTTTGGGACATCTTTACATCCAATTATGGAAAAAAATAAGCAATATTCTCGCCACGGTATTCGTATGAGATCAGATGTCCGAATTGCAATGTCATTGTATAAACAAAAGAAACAAAGAAATGTCGGTGCCACGTCACCCCCAAGACCGAAACATTGTAGAGCCATAGCTTCTCAATGTACTCAAAGGCAACTTAAACACTCCGAGGCACAAATCAGTTATCAAGGTATAAGTAAAGGTACAGGAATATCCCATTTTTTATCAAGGTGTTTTTGTACGTCCAAATTGAAAAATGAAAGTCAAAGAATACCTGAAAAAAGAAAAAAGGGTGGCAAGGACAAAACCAAAAATGCTCCAGAGAATAAAAAGACAGAACCGAAGAAACCTAAAAAGAACAAAAAAAATGCCATGTCTGAGAAGTCCCAGACAGGTCAACAAAAATATAAAAAGATATGTAAAGGGTTCGAATGTGGAGGGATATCGTTTAATAAACCATGTCGTCATAGTATTGGTCCATTATATCCAAAATTTAAATCTACGGCAAGTCTGAGGTCAAGAAAAAATATTAAATCCAGGTCTTTTCAGTCTAAGGGTAAAGATTGGTCATCTCCGTCTAACTGCTGCGTTCAAAAGCAACTCCATTATGGAGACAATTCATTAAGACAGTCACGTAATGTGACGTTTGGCTCAAACATACATTTTGGTATGGAATTCTACAAAGATCGATCTCAGGGTAAAGGAGACCAAGTGCAATACGGTAATTGTTGTATTGTTAAGTATTTAAAACTCATACATAGGAAATACTATAGTATGTAGCTAGCTGTTTGATTATGCTCCGGGGGACGTAATTCTCGTACATTGATAAAAAATATCCAAAATCATCCATTGTAACGGGCTGATTATTGTGCTGAGTATCATATTTTCTTAATATCTGTAACCTACTCAACACTTTGAAGATTAATTTTACTTTAATGCTCCTCTGCATCCTAAACATCATCTCAATCAGTTAAAATGTTGTTAGTGTGATTTATTTCTCGAGATAACTGCATCCCGTAGCCGAATTGTGACAAACACTATCCTATCTAGACACACGGCAGTGTGTCCGCCAAGTTCGAGCAAAAAAAGCGACACACCGGCCGTGGGTTATATTACACGAACCATTTCGGGCCAAATTCGACCCCCCATAACTCAGAACCTATTTTATTTACGCACATCAAATTTCTAGTATCTGTTGAGACCAACTCACTTATCTAAAATACAAAATTTCATTAATATACCTATTGTAGGTCTTGAGATATTGACGTCAGAAAATCGCTATTTTTACTATACACTCACTGACTGACTCACTCATCAAAAACCTAGACCACTTCCAATGGTCGTATCGACTTGAAATTTGGCATGGAGGTAGGTCTTTATGTCAAGGTAAAGGGAAAAATCTGAAAATGGCCAAGTGTGAGTCGGTTTCAAAATAATGAAGGTGTAAATTTATACCCGGTGTAAATTTATACCCCAAAGGAACTAAAACGAACTAATTTATATAATATATCTTCGAATGATCGTACCGATCTGAAATTCGTTACAAAGGTTTGTATTTAGTCAAAGTAAAGTAAAAATCTGAAAACGGTCAAGTGTGAGTCACTTTCGTAAATAACGAATGTGTAACTTTGATCCACGAACATAATATAATGATAACATGTCGTGTCAGTTGGTAAATCTAGTCCATTTAGTTAATCTAGTTCATTTCTTTGTAAGAAGCATAGTGCATATTCAAAAATCTGAAAGATAGTATAAATGAGACATTTCCTTAACTAATATAACTTAAGAAAAAAATAAAATAAACAACCTAACAAAAATAAATGAAATCCCACCCAAAACAAAAATGTGAAAGACTGCCAAGTTCGATAATATGGGAATGCTTCGCCTATAAAAGAAATGAGATCTGAATAAGTACCAAGTTCCATACACATACCTCAGTTAAAAATAATTACTTTTTAATGATGTTACTTGGCAAGTTTTAATAGAAAATTAAATACTTGATTCATTGCGTTTAGTAGGTTTATATCAAGGTGTGTGAAAACTTGCCAAGTAGCATCATTAAAAAGTAACTATTTTTAACTGAGGTATGTGTATGGAACTTGGTACTTATTCAGATCTCATTTCTTTTATAGGCGAAGCATTCCCATATTATCGAACTTGGCAGTCTTTCACATTTTTGTTTTGGGTGGGATGTCCTTTTCCCGGGTCTAACCTATCTCCCCTCTAATTTGCAGTTAAATCGATCCAGCCATTCACACGAGGCAATGGGGATATAGGGGCAAGGGATATATTTATCAATTTAAATATACATATATAGATTACTTCACTTACACATTTTTTATATTAATTTTATTTATTTATTTAACTAACTAACTAACTTAAATTAAACTAACTATTCATTTTATAGGTCCAAAAGCAGACATCTTTAAGTTCAAAAACCCAAAAACAAAAACCTTGAAAGGCGAAAACTCACCAACGGGTCAAGGATATTATGGAAGCTTGTTGCATCCTTACCAATGCGAAATTAACACGTGTATACCAAGCAAATGCTCCCCGGTTCAATGTGAAAAGCATATCAATAAACGTCGGTTAAGATCAAAAAATACAAAAGTAAACAATGATAGAAATGCACCATCCGCACCATCTGTCTTCACTGATACAGGTATAATAAATTCAAATCATCATCATCCAAAAATTTTCACAGATTGTTACCGACATAATTGTGTTGAAAATGTTACAGAATTGGGGATTATTCAGCCGTACATGAGTAAAACGTCCAAGACAGGCAAATACACTACTTCATCATCAACGCAAAATTACGAAGACAAATCGATATTAACTAATAGGCAAAATAAATCAGTTTTGAAATGCTTCTGTGTTTTAACGCAGAGAACATGTAATCCGACATGCCAAGTTCTGCAACAAGAAAAGTGCACGAACACGAAATGCAAGAAAGCGAATTTAAATAACTTTGTAGACAAATGCTTGTGTACTTTAAAACATTTGAAAGGAAATAAACATTTAGCGCTAAAACCAAGTACACAACAAATTGCAACTATACCAATGAAAACAGGTATAAAATTTGAAAAGAAAGTGAAAACTCAGCAAACATCTACGCTAGACAGGGAAATGGAAACTATAATGCCTTATTCAAAGAAAAAGTTCAAAAAACTTGAAAGTAAAACGAAACTTAAACAAGAAGCAATGATGAACTACAGAGGTGGAATTGGTGATCGAAATTCCCCAAAAGTTGTCCAGTTTTGTCCAGTGTGCAAAAATCTGACGACCCAACAATCAAGCAAACAATCCCGCAACACTTGTCGCTGCTCACGTAAGAACTGCTTGTGCTTTGAAGGAGAGGGAGAGAGGAGAGGAAAGGTGAGAGGGGAGGGAGGAGGTGATCAAGATCAAACATTATGCCCTGTGTGCTTTCCTAAAGCGTCTGGAAAACACAATAAGAAAGCAAAGAAATATAAAGGCACTCTGCAAGATGAAGAACAATGCCCGAAGTCAGAATGCCCATGTTGCAAAAGAGTTTTAAGCCTCGAAACTATCACGAAATTACCTCAAAACGTCAAAAAATGCGTAAAGAACAAAATATGCAGTTTTTTCACATGTAACAACAAAGCAATTAAAAACATTGATTCAGATCCACTATTTGAATTGTTAGTCAACAAACACAATATGAATATACTGAACAGAGATGAAGTACTTAAAAATTTAGGCTCAAGTGGTAAGGAGTCTAAAGCTATGAAGAAAGCACGTAAAGGTATATTCATTTACTTATATTTTAGGATATTTTTTTTAGTTGGTCGATTATCTTAAGTGATTTTCAAGAAGCTCAATGACCGAGAGAAATTTTCATATAGCAGAAAATTGAAAAATCTTTAGGTTCAGATGCACTTCTGAACATTTTCTTAAACGTTTAGTTCTGACAAAACAAATAATAAACCAACGAAAGATACAGAGTTTTGCTTCAAAAGATGTATTTTCTTATCTTTGTTTGTTTTCTCAATCTTTGTTTAATATTTTAATATTTTGTTAACAACATTTTTTTGCCAATCTAAAATGCGGATTAGTTACATACAATCACTGTTATTTATCCATGTCGTCACGCCTATTGTTAACACTCTTGCTAACTGAATTTTTTTTTTTGATACAGCTGAACTGTTAGCATATTACCATAATTTTGTATAAAAATAATTTGAATTTATTTTAGCTATCGAAAAAGGAGAAATCTCGTCACCGCTTATGAAAATGATAATAGACAAACAGAGCGCAAGAATAATTAACAGGGATGATATTATTAATCAAATTAATAAACAGAAGCGGGGAAAGGCTAAGGAGCAGGCCAAAATCGCAGCGCTATTAGGATTAGATATTTATCCTCAAAGTGAACGCAAAATCTCTGCAATGACTCATGGCAGCAAATGTAAATGCTGTGTATGTGCCAAAAACAGGAAAAAGAACATCAAGAAAGGTACACCTAAACCGAAACCGAAGGCTCGTAAGTTAAAACCTTGCATTTGTGGAAGCGTCATTTGTAAAAGGAATTGGCAAAAATTAAAAAGAGAAGAAAGATCAATTAAGAGCTTAAAAATAAAACCTTGTGTTTGCGGGAGTGACATATGTAAACAGGAGGCACAAAAAATGCCAGAAGTGTTATTACAGGCTGCGCGGCGAGCTCAAGAAGACAAGGAAAGGGTAGAACAAGCTACAATTAAAGAGAAGAAATACCAAAAAGGAAGAGGGGAGCGTAAAAAGTTGCATGCCAAAGAAGATAAAAAGCTACTCAAGAAAAGGAAGAAAGAAGACAAGCGTGAAATGAAATTAGTCAAGAATTATGAAAATCCGTCAAGTGTACTTATGGTGGCAGAATCATTGGTCGATTTAGGCAGTTTAGGCGCAAAAGTGTTTTGTGACGTTATGAAATCGGCAGTTAGAGTAGCGAAACATCCAAGAGATGGCGTGTATCATATAAAAGATGCAGTTCGGGATCCAAGTCGTGCAGCCAAAAAATTTAGGAAAAGTCTAAAAGGAATGGGCTTATTCTCCACGTTCGCTCGAATAAAACGTAGATTGATAAAGATGCCAGTAACTAAGGGCGCTATAAGTAAACTAGAATCTGTTCCCGTTACAAACTATTTAGTTCACATGGCTGATAAGGACCCGAAGCAAAGAGTAAATAAATTTAAAAAGAAACGATATAGGGAACCAGTCGATTTCCAATGCAGTCTTTTCATGGCAACTCTGAAAAAGAAACCTTGTTTGAAAATTTATTACATGTGCCCCTGGTTCTATCCACATTGTTTAGGGTTGCTTAAAATCTGGCAGCAGTTTATTGATATCGTAATATTCGCTTTAGCTGTTGTAGTGTGGAGTCCTTGTATACTCACTATGGAAGTTCTCAGATACTTGATGTGTTTCTTGTTCTGTTCAGCGTGATGTATGATGATAGCTTTTATTTTCGACGCACCTATTAAATAAATCAAAGGAATAAAATGGTTTTATTTATACCTATAGTTGTTTTCAAAGCTTGTAGAACAAATCATTTGTTCGTCTTATTGTGGCGCAACACGGCAACTGGATGGGGCAAGAAACCACTCCTGAAAAAATATCTAAGAAAGTCTTAATGTCCGTTGAAATGTACCACTCGCTCTTGACGCAACGCTGTGAACTTACTGGCGCATAGAAAAGTGATGTCTGTCATTTTTTGGCGGGAATCTGTCGGCATTATGGAAATGCGCCACATATTCGGACAGTGTCATTTTGTTATTCTGAATATTATATCCTCACCCTCACATACCTAATTGAGAATGTGAACTATTGAAGCGTGATTGTACAGATTGCATTGTAACTGTCTAAAACGATAAACTCACGCCCACCATGAGAACGGTTCTACCAGTAACTCTATATTATAATGTCGAGGATTACCTATCCTGCACTTTCCGATTATTATAAAGGAAAGATTTGAATGTAAGGATAAATGTGATGTAGGTATCCATACGTATCCATATGTCAATCATACAAACACACAATGTAGAAACATTGTGTATTTGTATGATGAAATATTGTAATCCGTGGATTGTCACATTAAAGCTATTTAGCATCCCACTACCGTTTCATTACCAATGGGAAGCAGCGCCGACCTCCTTGGCTTGAAAACGATTGTCCATTATACCTGATAGCATTACAAATAAAAAAAAATATGTGAAGTCTATGGGATTTCACCCGTCAAAAGATGTCAAATATGTTTGACATTGATTAGTATTTAAGTCTAACAGAGGTGTTTTCATCGTAATTATTAAATATTTGATGTTAGATTTTATGGGGAAATTCTTTGCTACTTGTCTTCTGCGTAAGACAATAAGAGCGTTGTTAGGATAACCATGCGTCAGTATTTAGCGGACAAATATATATTTTTTGTAAATTGGTAAGCATTTTCAACTTTAGATTTCAGTATATTATAATTGTTTTATGTTACTAATGCATACCCCACTTAATTATAGATCTAAGCTTGCTTACAATTTCAATGAAACAATTCAAATAAAATAAAGTACTTATTTATTCATAAGTTCTAAATTCATGGTGAGTTGTGCAAGGTTTACGGGTGAAAATCAACCTTCAGGTTTGTGTGCACACAAACTAATGGAGGTAATTTTGGTCATCAATTTTGCAAAATGCTCGTTTTGTTGAAGAATGATGTTTATACAGGTACCTCACTTCAATACTATAAGTGTAGATAATCATCAATACATAGATGTTAACATTTATTTAGATGCATAGTATCATTGCAGCCCTTTGGCCATATAGCGGTCCGTAGACATTAAATCTGTCAATATAAAAATATAGAATGACCCATTAATTCTAATTCGCAAATTCTCTCTGATAAACCATAGCATAGAGTTCATCTAGACGATATAGTTAATCCAGCCATCAGCTTTTACATACTCATATACTTAACGTTTCTATATTTCTAAGTTATTCTTAATATTTTATTTCTTGTAGAATATAAATTACTTGTGAAAGCGGAATGCCAACAGATAATTATTTTATAAATCTTATTATACATAGTTCCGTTTTGCATCGGTGATCCACAAACGGTTAAAATAAAATATACACAATGAGCGATTCAACTGTATATTATAATTGTGACACAAAACCACATCACAAATATGCAAAGAGGAGTAAAGCCAAACGCCTGATGTTTGGTCCTAGTAAGTCAGTGGTTATGAATGTTATGACTAGAACAAGATACAATAACAAAATTTACTCTAGCGAATGTCAATCTGATTCGTGTGTTCTTGGGAAGGACAAACTACCGAAACATAATAAGCGTTCAAAAAAACGTCGTCTGAGATATAAATCTACAAAATTTTATGGATTCAGTGACAAAAAACGGGAAAACTCGAAATGCAAAATGTCAAGCAAAAACATTCCTCCAGATTATCCAAAGAAATTGAAATCTCGAGAAAA
Organism: Helicoverpa armigera; assembly: GCF_030705265.1. NCBI lineage: Eukaryota > Metazoa > Arthropoda > Insecta > Lepidoptera > Noctuidae > Helicoverpa > Helicoverpa armigera. The sequence continues at coordinate 9,726,709 of NC_087123.1, read as the reverse complement.
GGTAAAGAAGAGAAGTCATGGACTTATTGTCAAACCAAAACTTAGGCACGCTTCGATATCAACTTTGAAAACTACTACGAAATCAAAATCAATGAGTACAGTAATCCTCAAATATAAGGAATCCAAGTTTCCGTGGGAACGGCGAGGGAGTTTACTCAACACCAAATCAGTGAGCACTGAGGAAAAACAGAATGGAGGAGTAGAAAAAAAGCTAGGGATCTTACTAAATGCTAGCGAAGGGAAAAATAGACATTCCTCCAAAACATCTCGCGTCACATTTGAAGAAGATCAAAGAACTAATACTAATAATTTATTAATAAATGCTTTGGAACTTTTAACAAAACAAGAAGAAAGCGGGGGCGAAAACAAAATTCCAAAAGATACATCAACGCCCAAATCTTCCTCCTTCGTAAATTCTGAAATACAAACAGATAGTGAAAGAACAAGTGTTCAGGAAAAACGGAGTTTAATCCTTAAGTTGAAAATTATGCTACAAGAGCAGGAGGGTATACAAAATATGTTGAATGAAATGAATTTGTTTCTTGATGACCTAGCAAACAAAGCAAAAGATACTGACACTGGTCTTAGTCAATCAAATCAAGATCTATCACGTAAAAGCTTTAATAGCACAAAAAGTGCGCAACCCGAACTGAGGCGAACTGAAGACGGTAAAGATACATCCGAGATTTTACCTAAAAGCTCTAATAGCAAAATTAGAGCGCAGCCCGAACTAAGGCAAGCTGAAAACAATAAAGATACACCCGAGAGCCAACCTACAGCATTGTCTGAGCAACCATTCCCTAGAATTATCAAAAGTAAAAAGACTGGGTTAAAACTTCAAATCAAACAACCTAAATCATCCCAATTGATTAAAGAAGAAGATGATGAAACTGAACTTGAAACAATTACGCTATATTCAAAAAGGGAAATAAAACCGTATCATGGAATGAAATTTTCCCAAAAATTAAAATCCTTACAAAATGAATTCACGATTCAATACGATAAAAGATCACATGGTTACGTATTCAATTACGGTCGTAGAAACAAAACCAGGAAAAAAAATATTGCAGAACAAGAAATACCTCTGTTTCGTTCCCGCTCTCCAAGAGGAATTAAAATTACAGCACCTTTAAGAGACCCATCATATCCAGCATTTAAACGTCTTTCAAGAAGGTCAAATTCACCTCCGAAACTACAACAATTGACGGCCGATTTAATAAACAAAGATAAGAGCAGACAAACTTGTGACCTTCTAAAGGATTGGAAATGTGCAGAAGAGTGTAAAAAAGAAATAAAAGAACCTGTGAAAACCTCCTCTCCTACGCTTTGTATTAAACAGGCCAGTTCCGGAATCAAAACGCCTAGCTCCAGTATGATTACTTTAGGAAATAAAGTAAGTAAAGTCGTTAAGGAATTTGGATGGAAATCTTGGGATTATTTGAATAAATCTCCAATCTGTAAGCTAGAGAAAAAACGACCAAGTAGCTTGCCACGAAAACAAAATGATCATGTTGTTCCTGCAGATAAAGAAAAGCAAAAAAATGATGACTTAGTGAAGATGCAAAAGACACTCAAAGGTAATTGTAAATTTTCATACCTGACATTTCTATTAGACATTCTAGGACCCAAATAAAAAAATAGTTAACAAATATACTGCTGCACAGAAAAAATGTTGTGGTCGTCGATAGAAATATGGATAGTTAAAAAACATACTTTTTATTTTAGCTATTGTAGAAGGAAAAGTAACCCCATCAATGATGGAACTTATAATAAATAAAGACACTGGCAGTATTTTAAATTCAGACGACATTATTAGGAACATAATGACATCAAAAAAACAAGACAAGGCCAAGATTATTCCGGATGAACCAACTCAACTAACACCGAAAAGCAGGGATTCTTCCCCAGGTAAGTCCCTATATATTTGCAAATTTTTCATATTCATATTTTGCTAATTTTCATAGTTGTGCTAAAAGTAAATATTAAAATTTCAGGATCATCTAAGCCAGAGAACGTGGAACATATCCCTATAAAAAGCAAACCTGGTACGCCGGTAAAATGTGGCTGTATTTTAAAATCTATTGCTTCGGGAACTCTCAGCACAATCCGTAAAGGTACAATTATTTTAATACAAACGAATTGATATTTCGTCAAAAACGGTAATGTAATGTCTACAATCTTGATTTTAGCCATAGCCTTAGGCAAAGTGACACCATCAATCATTGAAAAAGTTATAAACAAAAAGAAAGGCAAACCGTTTCCCACGAAACGGTTTTTTAAACCAATGGACAAAAAGGACATAGCCACCAAAATTAAAACCCCAGCGGGTTTGGACAAAATCATGAAACAAATACGTAAAGGTGAGTTAAATTGGAAATATTTTCGGTGCATTAATAATTACAATAACTTATTATAGTTAAGTATTGTTTACTGAAATGTTATTAACATTTCATAACCCTATAACCAAATTCCAGCCATAAACAAAGGTGAAGTCACACCATCAGAAATGGAACTATTGGAAAACAAAGAGGAATCAAAAAAGCCGTGGAACAAGTATGATATCATTGCCAAGCTAGGCAAAGCTGATGGTAACGCTGAAATTATGAAAGAAATCTGTAATGGTAAGGGTAGTATAAACTTTGTGAACTTTGTTTACCTACGCTGACGGTGTACCACTTACTTGCCGTTACCAGCGTTTTCCTTCCTTTCCGTAACCGGATAAAATATCACCTAAGTCAAGCGGACATTGCTGCTTCCTAACAGCGAAAGAAATTCTAATCAGTTTAGTAATTACAAAAAAAACGCTTCGTAAATATTAATAATAAATATTTTTTCTTATATTTTAGCTATCCACAAAGGCACCGTATCACCTTCGTTAATAGAACTGGCAATCAGTAAAAACTATGATTCTTTAATATCATTTAAATATAAACCACGATCAAGAGGGCCTCTAAAGAAGTCAATGCATAAGAATGAAATATTGGAGAAGATGGGTAGTAGAGCTGGTCAGACTGAAATATTGAGAGAACTTACTAGAGGTATGCGAACATGAGTCCATGTCCATGTGAGAACATGAGTAGGTAGTCGTATTTAAAACGAAGAATAAGCTAAGAAAGGCCAAATTGTAATTATATGCTTTTATTGTAATAAAACGACTACTCTGATTGTTTAGTTATTACACTTAAATCGTGAAAGCAAAATAGCTCATTACTCGGATTTACGATAAAAATACAATAAACATGCATACAAAATTATTTCAGCTATGAAGAAGAGGAATATTCCACCATCGCTTATTAAATTGATGTTAGATAAACCATCACCAAAAGCATCAACAGATATAAAAACGTCAAAACCATGTGTCAAGCTACCTGCCAAGCTGAATGATTTATCGGCCAAGCCCAACAGAGGTATAAGTTTGTATTAATAATACTATTTTATAGGCTATCTAGATAATTTAATGGTCATGTACTTACAATAATGCATACTAACATTGGAAGTAAAATAGTTTTAGTTAAGATTTATAAGACACCAACGTCTTTGGTTAGCCTTTGGTTTTTGATTTTGACATATACTCATTACAGACGCAATAAAAGAAATAACGCCATCACGCAAAGATTTGCTAGTCAACAATTCACGTAGATTACTGGCATCTGCTACCGAAAGTCTAAAAACCCTTAAAGGTAAAAACCTTCATATTACCTCTACAATCTAGAACACCGAGTGCGAATTGATCACAAATGCGGGTTACATTTTCTAATTTAAGGTAAGAAAAAGGCCAAAAAATGTCCATCAAAGATGACGAAGTTAAATAAAGGTAAACCCCCAATAAGAGGGTTAGGAAGCAAACCATATTTGAAGTCAGGCAGGAAGCTGCATGATATTTTTTCTAAGCCTAGCACTAGTAGAACTAAACCTCTTGCCATTTCTTCAAAGAAAAACTTGAAAGGTAAGATAATTATTATTATTAAAACTGGCTAAATATTTCGTTTTATAGATTTCACATGACAGGTTTCATCCCTATTGAAGAATGAATGTAAATGGGTTCAAATTGATGCATTTGTATTTTACTTTGTGCCCTTTTTGCACTGGGCGCTTTAAACAGATGCGGTAAGTTACATTTCGACTTTTGTATATAAAATACATACATTTATCGATTTAAGGTAAGAAAAAGGCCAAACAACCTCCACCAAAATGTAAGAAAAGTAAAGATAAAAGTGAACCCCGACTATGTAGATTGAGAGGCCAGCTACAATTGAAATCAGGATCAAAACTGCACGATGTATCAACTAGACCTAGCAAAAGTAGTGGTAAATCTCCAGCTTTGAAGAAAACGTGTAAAGGTAAGTCATATTGAAAGGGTAAAAAAAGTAAGGTGAGGTAATGGTGAGGGCAAAGTCAAAATTGCCACCCCGGAACCTGATGGCTTGCCTGGCCAGGCCTGGCCGAGGACTAGAGCTTCCGATCAAAAAATAATATTGAATTTATCGAATGTGAACTCTTTACAAATACTTTTTAAATTAACTGATTTAAGGTAAGAAAAAGGCCAAAGCATTTGCACCAAAAAAGTCTCCATAAAACAATCTACCTCTAGAATACCGAGTGTGAATTTCTTACAAATACTGGTTACATTATTTCATTTAAGGTAAGAAAAAGGCCAAGAGATGTCCATCAAAGATGACGAAGATAAAGAAAGATGAAGGGAAATCAGGGTCAACGCTTCACGAAATATTCGCTAGGTGTAGCGCAAGTAGTTCGAAGTCGGTTTGTTTGACGAAAAAAACTAAATGTGAGTGATATATATTTTGCTTTCTGTTTACGCAGTTTTAAAGTACTTATTTGATGTTCTGTTGTGTTCTTGTGATTACAGTTGATTTTCTGTAATTTGCTAAATCATTAGATCTATTCGAAATTTATAAGGAACCATTTCAAATGAAATCATTTAAAACAAAACAGAATTTTAAAATACTTGATGCATATGGAGTATCTCCGTATAAAAAATATAAAAATCGTAATCATGAACCTCATTCTTATCGGAAGTTCAAAATACCATTGTTCTTTAAAAAAGTTTGTATATTTCGATCAGCGTAGGAGTACAAAAAAACATGATTATGAGGTTACTTCAGGTCTAGTTTATTCCAGATCCCCGCATAAAACTATTTTCTCCACCATACGCACACAAAATGTTGAAAAGAGTGAAAAGTGGAAATGATACAGCAACAAAATCAAAGCTAAACCGGTTGAAGAGCATTCCATTTTTGAAATCTGAAACCGAAATAAAGAATATATTACCGAAACCCAGCAGTGCTGCCGCTTCTCTTAGAAAAAAGAGTCGGTTCTATAGAGGTAGCTAGTTTAAGTAATAATATAAACATTGATGTCCTACCTGCTTGCTTAACCAATAAATAAAGTGATATGATCGCAGAAGTTCTTATGGTACAATAAACAGGATTTGATTTCAGGTAAGAAAACACCACCACCTGAGAAATTGAAGAGCGTACCGAATATTAAATCAGAGATTGAAATTAAAAATATACTTCCTACCCAAAGCAATAGTAGCAATAGGTCTAGAGAATGTAAATGGTACAAAGGTAAGATTATCCCAAACAATGCAAACACTGTGATTTATAATTTGCAACTAGAGAGACACAGGTTATGGGCAGACTATTTTTAGGTCTCAAAAAAACAAAAGAATCTTCAGGTTCATTGAAAAAAGTCAAAAGTCAAAATGAAGCAAAAGACAAGTTGGAGAAGTCCAGGAGGAAACCATGTTTGAAATCAGATACCAGGATAGGGCGACCTTGCAAAGGTAACTTTAATAAGACACATACTTAAAACATAGCATAAATACAAAAATTTTAATGCAAAGTTTATATGCAAGTAATTAATCTATGAAATAAAAGCTGAGCAAGGAAAAACATCATATATTTGTGATAAAATACTTAAAATATTCTCTACTCTAATCAATTCGATTTCAGGTAAACCCGTTAGTTATTCGCCACTAGCAGACGATATCATGTTGACCTCTAAATATAAGAAAATGGAGGAAAAGTTGAAGAAAGTTAAAAGCGATTTGGTACTTTTAATGGATCAAATATACACAAAGCTGGCCACACCCGAAGGGGAGGCTGAAATCTTGGACCAGATAAGTAAAGGTAAGCATTGTTTAACAAACCACATTAATAATAAATAACAGAACATTTTGATATAACATATTAAAATTATCATAACCCTCTATTTCGTAAAATCATCAAATAAACATTGCCTTCATTAATAAAATAATTCCATAGCAAAATATTGAGTCTCTTATATCCTCATTTTAAGCTATTAAAAAGAGGAAATTGTCACCATCTCTATTGAACATAATTTTAAATACTGACTTGAGAAAAAGAAGAAGTGCAATTCGTGTGATATCAATGAAAAAAAGTGAGATTTTACTCAAACTGGGTAGCGATGAGGGTATTGAGGAAATTATCCAGCAAATATCTAAAGGTAAGTACTTACTATTAATCTTATGATTAACTGATATTATATTAGAATAAATATTCCGCAATTTTATTGCCGTTTCAGCTATCAAATTAGGTCGCATATCTCCATACCTCATAGAAATGTTGATAAATAAGGGAAAAACAAATAAATTTTTGAAAATTTTGGATAGCCAAAGATCACTGAAACAAGAAGTAAGTAGGAAACTTGGTACGACTACTGGTGAATTGAAAATCATTAAAGACGTCGGTAGAGGTAATACAGACCTTCTTTCCTTTAACGGCTACAAATAGCTCAAGGCAAAAAAATACCAGTCTGATTTCTTTTAGCTATAAAACATGGTCAAGTGTCACCGTCAACAATAGTAACAATAGTAAATAAATGTCAAGAAGTACCTTTATTCAAAAGATTATCCATAAAAAGAATCGGACAAAGACAAAGACCTATGACTAAAAATGAAATACTAGCCAAATTGGGTACAAAAGATGGTAAATCGGAAATTCTGAACGAAATTGATAAAGGTAAGTACGAATTATGATATAACTAATGCAATGTTTAAAGCTTATGACAAAAAAAAACAATTCGTTTGTTTTATTCTAGCCGTAAAAGCAGGGAAGGTATCCCCTTCTGTCTTGGATTTGATGATTAATAAAGATAAAGCTAAATTAGTAGATGATGATGAATTGAAGACAAGACGAAGAGATATCGATCACGATATTGTTAAAGAAATTGAAAATGGTAAAGAGTAACTTATTTTTTAGTAACGCATAGACTGTAAAGCTATGGTCTAATTACATGTTCTAAACTTATTCAAGCCATTAAGAGAGGAGAAGTAACACCAGCATTGGCAAACAAAATCAGAAGAAAAGTTGAAAAGGCTCGAAAGACACATGATTCCAAACAAGATGTTCATGCTGGTGGTGGTGACAAGAAATCTGAAATCATCAGAAATCTCCGAGAAGGTAATCTTATACGCAAGAACAGGTTGGGTTTTCAGTCACTTTCGTTTAAATACTACTTTCGGCTCAATAGGTTTTTCTACTTTGTGCTCGTTAGAAAAAAAAATATATACGATTCACTTTGTTTTATACCCAATTTGTTATTTATTGTAAAGAGGATTGTTTACTACAGGGTCGATAAAAAGTACCAAGAAAAAAGAAGACAAAGCTAAGATAGCGCCAATGAAATTATGGAAAAAACTTGGGTGCAAGATCTTCAATCCTGTATCAAAGTCAAGCTCCAAAAGTAGTATGCACGAAGAAAAGAAAAAAGAGGATCGGAAAAGTAATTCTTACGTATTACAACAACTGATTTAAAAAATTAAATGATTATTACTAACTTATTATCTTTATTTTTAGTTAAACATAAAGATAAAGGAATTTCGCCATCAAAACAAAAAGATAAATTAGTGTCTCCATCGAGAAAAAAAGATGCATCAATATCACCACCTAAAGAAAAAGATGAATTAACATCATCATCTAAAGAAAAAGATAACTTAGCGTCTCCATTTAAAGTAAAACTTAAATTACAACGACCACCAAAACATAAACTAACATCTACGTCTAAAGAAAAAAAGTCTCCATTAAAAGCAAGACTAAAATTTCGGCTAGCACCAAAAGAAAAAGATAAATCCGGGCCTCCGTCAGGAGATGAATATGCGGTGCAATTAAAAGTAAAACCAAAATCGCAACGACTACCAAAAAAGAAAGATAAATCTACGCTTGCATCAGGAGGTGAATCAACGCCCCCATTAAAAGCAAGACCAAAATTACGACGAGCATCAAAAGAAAAAGATAAATCAGCACCTCCATCAAAAGATAAATCATCGTCTACATCAAGAAGTGAATTAACGCCCCCATTAAAAGTAAAATCAAAATCGCAACGACCACTAAAAAAAAGAGATAAGCTTACACTTACCTCAGGAGGTGAATCAACGCCCCCATTAACAGCAAAACCAAAATTACGAAGAGCGTCAAAAGAGAAAGGTACATTAACACCTTCATCAAAAGATAAACTTTCGTTTATATCAGGAAGTGAATTACTGCCCCCATTAAAAGTAAAACCAATATCGCAACGACCACCAAAAAAAAGAGATAAGTTTACACTTACATCAGGAGGTGAATCAACGCCCCCATTAAAAGCAAAACCAAAATTACGACAAGCATCAAAAGAAAAAGATACATCATCGCCTCCACCAGAAAATGAATATGCGCTGAAATTTAAAGTAACACCAAAATTAAGACGATCACCTAATGAAGTAGGTAAATTAGCGCCTGTATCAAAAGAGAAAGGTAAATTAGTACCTTCATCAAAAGATAAATCATCGTCTCCATCTGAAGACAAATCAACACTTTCATCAAGAGATCTTCTTTTTGGACAATCTGAGTCATCTGGACTTAAAACGCCTAAGAAAAAATACAAGACGTCAAAGAAAACGATAGATAAGTCTAGTCTACCAAAATTCCTGCAGACTCCAGCTAACTTATGGAACAAATATTTATGTTCAAAGAGTGATTTCAGGAAAAAATTGAGGCAACAAAGTGGAAGAAGCTGGCTGAAGATACTAAAAGGTAAATAAGCTTGTAATTTTATGTGCAGAACAATATATTTTTAGTATGAAGGTAAAAATCTTGCAACTCTTTGGCTTGCTACTTCTCATCACTTCAGTCATTTTCTGTCAGTAAATATTTTTTTCTCACCAGGTCCAACTGCGCATGACCGCATTAAGGCAAAGATAAGAGACAAAGACTTTGGAAAAGCATATCGGATATCGTCAAATGAAGGAAACGATTCTTTTAGGCCACGTAGAAAAGGTAGAACACAAAATTAATTAAAATATAATTTTATTATATTCTATTCTATACGAGACATGTTTTAAAGCCACAAATCGGCCGAATACTTCGAATTTACAATATTGATTCGCTTGTTAAGGTATTTAACAGATGTTTAAGAATGTCAAGTCCAGCTTGACGGCCCTTTTCAGGCGTTGCAAATTTACTCTTATATAATATTCGGCAAGGATCTCGCCGAATATTTGGTAGTCGGGAGATGGCCCAATATACTATTCGTTGCAAGTCCAATAAAATGTTATTATATGTATTTGCTAAACAGTCTTCAAAGTTGCTTTTGGTTTTATTTCAGGTCAAGGTAAGAAAAAAGAGCTTAAATTCTCGACTTCCACGATAAGCTTAGGCAAAATACGACCAAGTAAAGATGCAAAGAAAAGTAAGTCGAACATCACAATTCTTTCAATAAAATAACATGAAATAATGTTTGCTAAATAACTTTAGAGTCTACTTTTGACTTTGTTTCAGGTCAAGGTAAGAAAAAGGGGCCCAAACTGTCGAGTTCCGTAATAAGCTTATTAGACAAAATACAACCAAGTAAAAATGCAAAGAAATGTAAGTTGAACATAAAAATTCGTTCAATATAAATCATCCTCCGAGCCTTTTTCCCAAACTACGTTGGGGTCGGCTTCCAGTCTAACCGGATGTAGCTGAGTACCAGTGCTTTACAAGGAGCGACTGCCCTATCTGACCCCCTCAACCCAGTTACCCGGGCAACCCAATACCCCTTGGTTAGACTGGTGTCAGACTTACTGGCTTCTGACTACCCGTAACGACTGCCAAGGATGTTCAATGACAGCCGGGACCTACAGTTTAACGTGCCATCCGAAACACAGTCATTGGCGTCTAAGATATACTTAGAAAGTACATACAAACTTAGAAAAGTTGCATTGGTACTTGCCTGACCTGGGATCGAACCCGCGCCCTCATACTTGAGAGGTCGGTCCTTTACCCACTAGGCTTAAGCTAGGCTAGGCATAAGGGCTTTATGTTTTCCTTTCATGAATTCGTATGTGTTGTACTCCTAAATTTTCACATGATGAAACCATGGAATAGGTTCACTTTCTGCAATTTTACATATCCTTCAGCAAAAATAATTCTTAGTCTAGGACTTCCATAAATATGCAAATATTTATTTCAGATGAAGCAGAACAGAAAATATGTACATCAATAGCAAAGTTGTTGGAAGAAAAATACAGTAGCAGCGTTAAATTCCGGCATAGTGATACAGAAGCTGCGATGAATAAAAAACATGGAAGAGGTTAGTTGTAAATTGTGCCAATGTTAAAAAATATGAGAATCATAACGAAATAAGCCTTAATAATAATACGCCTTTTCATCGTGAACTTGCATAATATAACCCTATTATCATGGTTGATATTTCTCTATCGCGCCCACAAATCAGCGTCAATGAGTACTAAGTATTAAGCCAACAAATTAATCATTCATACGGTTCGATTTCAGTAACGTCAAAAAGGAAAGTATGCAAATCACTTGCAAAACTATTGAAGGAAAAAGATGTAAGAGAACTTAGGGGTTTTTTCGAATCGTTGTCCAGTAATACTTCTAGTAAGTCAGAACTAGAAAAAGTCCATCAAGGTATGTCAAAGACTACTAAAAATAAATAAACTTATGTACTTAAAATAACTTTATTTGATGATTTTCAATTTCAAGAGAGAGTTTACTTAGATTTGAAAACTTTTATTGCAAATAGAAGATCTAAGGTTTGACATTTTACTATGTTAGTGTCTTTCGATAAAATCTCGCTGAAAATCAGCACCGCGACTCGCATAGGGTCGTTCCATAATATGCTAAGCGAGGGCCATTTCTGCTTGTGTGACGCATATTTTCCCCCTACCTTGTTCTCTTTCTTTTAACATGTTTTCTATGTATATTTGCTTGTTCTGTTTTGTGTTTTTATGCGTCACAAACGCGAATAAATGTTTTGACTGACTGACTTAATGACCTTTTGTACACGAATTTAACCAATACTTTAAAATGCTAACTTCTACTTACTTTTACTTTAATATTTCAGCGGCTGCAAAAGGCCTATTATCTCGTTCTGTCATGGATATTCTTACAGGCAAACGTCCTATTAAGAAAAAAACACAACTAGGTAAGTTTCAAGAACCTAGCATTACCGTCTCTGTTAAGGTCTCTGCACACAGCGGGCGCGGCGCGGCGGGACGGGACGGCGACGCGACACTGAGCAGTTGTAATGTACTAGATATTATGGACGACGCCACACAGAGCCGTCCCGCTCGACGCGACGCGACGCGACGATCTAGTGCATTGTGTCGCGTCGCCGTCCAGTCCCGCCACGCCGCGCCCGCTGTGTGCAGAGACCTTTAAGGAAATGTTTGGAAAGCATCATAATAAACATGATATTTTTTAAATTTAGAACATGGTTTCATATGCTTTATAATTGTAACATGGTTTTGTATGTAATGCTCTTCAGATTTAGAACCGGGGAAAATATGCACTTCGCTTGGCAAATTACTAGCAGGCAAAGATGACAAGGAAATCGATGCTATACTCGACGGCTTACGGCCCTCTGATTTAGATGCTGCTAGAATGAGGAAAGTCCGTAGAGGTAAGGTACCTACTTAAGGTCATAGGGACCCAAAGGAGGGATGACAGCAAGTTTGCAGCTACCTAACGTCAGCTGCATTTCGTGAGTGCCATTGCATTATCCTGCGTATGAGTTTAATGAGAAATAATGACTTGTTGAAGTTCCTTACTATGGAAAGCGTGAACAAACAAGTACAAATTAATATTATATTCATTCTTTCAGCGGCTAGAAGAGGAAAAGTTACTCCATCTCTTTTAAAGATGTTGGGCAGAATGGATATGGGAGATGCACCTGCTAGTATTAAAGACCATGTCTTAAATAACATTGCAAAAGGTAACAATAAAATTAAATATTTTTGCGGCATTTTCGTAACGGAAGAGTGTCATTTCAACATCAGCTACCAAATTGTATATGATAATTTTTAAGGAAGATGATAAATCTGAGCAGAAGACACTATTGAGTACAAAAATAAAGCCATTAATAGCATTATCAATAATTAAAGTTATATTTTTTTTTTAGCTGTAGAAAAAGGTTTTCTTTCGCGCGCTGTCATGAATGACATTATCGCCAATGTAAAGGATAATGACAACAAGTGTACAATTGTAAACAAAGTTCTTATAAGTAAGTAAGAAACTTTTTCTGCAACATCGTTAAGTGTGCATAATTAATACTTTGATAATATTCATTTTAGCGGTAAATAAGTTCCATGTAACAACAACCTCTATGGATGAAATGCTTAAAGACATAGCTTCATGTGAGGATGCAACGTGCATATTGAACCATGTACGAAAAGGTAACACAGCTTCACAGAAACAAAAACAACACGCTTTCAAAAAACAAGTCCAAAGATAGCTCTATGATGGGATATTCTATCATGAAGTTCCAGTTCATATCTTTCGGATCCAATATCAGATCAGTTCGACAGTACCATATTATTGTATTCTCATTGGAACTAAATGCTAGCTGCCAATTTTCATAAATTAGTTACCTTGGATTTAATTACTTAGTTACATACAGATCGATCTAATAAAAGCGAGTTAATGAAAACAGGATTCCCTATCAGTGTTAGGTAGTAAATGTGTTTGTATCCTTTTAGCAATAGAAAAGGGAAGAATACCATTGGAAGTAATGGGTGAAATGCTACAATTTATACGTCCAGCTGATGACAAGTGTAAAGTGACTGGCAAGCTTCGTAAAGGTAAGGAAACATTTTGATTGTGAGGGTAGATTGGCAACGTTTTCTTGACGAAAATGACCATAGGTGTGATTTTATAGATAAATTAAAAGTTATAACTGATAAAATAGCAGAACTGATCATAAGATCACAAATATGTACTGTTTTTACGTTGTGAAAGTATGTTCATGAAGAATTACATACATTAGTGTAAACATGAAAAAATTGTGAGGATCTTAAAATTTTGAAATTGTATTTATTACAGCATTAAAAAAACGACTCGTACCACCAAAAGTTATCGAAGATTTATTTGCTGGCGTTAGAGATACAAACGTTGAAGTCATAACCAACATTCGCAAAGGTAGCTCAAGATTATATTTCTTATTCTTTAATGATTTCTTTAATTAGCGCAATGAAATATCGTTTATACTCGACACGAAAGACCTTTTCAAAGATCTTAAGGTGTGTTTTAGAGGTATGAAAATTTTAACATTTTCAATAATTTCCTAATATTTATGATCTATTTTAGCCGTAGACACAGGTCAGGTACCCCCTCAAGTTATGGATGATGTACTCGTTCAAGTGAGTCCTAATGACACTCAGTCGAAGATAATGGATAAAGTTCGAAAAGGTAACTTGCTCTCCTACCACTGCGAATTGATAAAATAATATTTTCCAACCTTAGTTATTACGAACTAATTTGTCATTTATAGCGATGATGAAAAGTCACGTGTCTCCAGAAGTTGTAGATGATGTTTGCTGCAGAATTGAGCCTAACGAAAATAAGGGAGATATCATGAAATCCCTTCGAAGAGGTAAATGTTATTTAATTAAGGACCAAGAACAGCAACGAAATAAACGTCAGTTTTTTTTTAAATCAATTGTATTCTATGAATCTTCTTTTCGGTGAACTTGGGCATTATACAACGTACTGGCAACCTACCCCGCCTTTGCATGCTGTATGCTACAACGTATAATAAAAAATAATACGAAGATTCTGAATCAGAGAGATCCATCAAACAACAAAATAAAAACTTGAACAGTTTTTCAGAAACTGAATATTCCTTAAACTAAGAAAGAACAGACAAAAACAATTCGTATTGTTATTTCAGCGATCGCAGCTGGGGACTTATCTCCTGCTGTTTTAGAAGATTTAGTTGCGGACACAAGACCCACTGACAGTCAGTCTCAGATCGTGAAGAAAGTTCACAGAGGTAAGGAAAAGAGGTCAAAATTTGAGTAATGGGATATGTTCGAAAATCTATGAGAATTATTTTATAGCATTAAGGGACACTCAAAAAAACAAGCCGAAGTCATATTATAATAGAGGAGTATGGAAGAAGACTGCGTCTACCTAGTTTAAAATTTAGATAAAGGAAAAAGGACTTTTTCTTTGACAATCAGCTGTATTTTTGTCATTCTTATTAATTTCATTCTAGCAATAACAAGAAGACATGTTACTCCATCGGCAATGCACGAAGTATTCTCTACAATATATGCTTGTGATGACAAAGCGGAAATTTTAAAGAAAGTCCGGAAAGGTATGGCATTTATCCCCTTTGCGTTGCTTTTAAGGATTAAATTTCGGATGGCCTTAAAAACGGTATTATTTTAGCGGCAGAAAAAGGACAGTTACCATTGGTCAGTTTGAGTGAAATACTCGATACTGTACATCCAAGTGATAATAAGGTACAAGTTTTAGAGAAAATTCGTAGAGGTAAGTTTGAATTAAATATGCGTTTAGAGTATAAATTTTGAATGTTATCATCCTTTACAAAAATTATTTTTCATTAATTGCAACACCTGATGTTCCAAGTAGTAAAGACAGTTAAGATAAACATTCTCAAAATAATCAAGTAATAAAATTTATTTTAAAAATTTCAGCAATAGAAAAGCGACAAGTATCGCGGTATGTGTTAGACTCGATCTTTGCCAACCATCTTCAGCCTAGTGAGAATACAGCAAACGTTATAAACAACATTCGGAAAGGTATGTAGTCTATTGAATTGATAAGAACAGCACGTAAGGCAATAAAAGGCAAGAAATTATGTGCAAGTTTGGATAAGGCATCTGATCTACATACATCGCACATGGATTAGCATGACTTACATATATGCGAAAAATATATGATAGATAAGTATGTTTTATGATGATTAATACAAGTAAGTTCTCTAAGCCGATGTTGGTTTCAGCTATAAAAGCGGGGCAACTATCACCTGATATTATGGATGATATTCTCACCAATGTACAATCAATTGATACCGATTCTCAAGTCATGAAAAAGATCCGTAAAGGTGAGTTTCATGCCCAATTCATACGTGTAACAACTTAAATGACAATTGAAATAAATAAATAAATAAAGAAATAAATAATGACCCACACAAATATTGTGTCATTCGCAGCGCTAGAAAAAAGAAAAGTGCCACCGCGTATCATTGATGATATTTTCACCAATTTAGAACTTATGAGCAGCAGGACTGTTATAACGAAAGTTAGAAAAGGTAAGTAATAAGAAAAAAATAATAATTTAATATTCATCATAATCAGTTTTTTCGACCAATATCCTACGTGTCTTGTATTTTACAGCGATATGCAAAGGAGAGCTAGTGCCTGCTGTAATGTACGATATAAATGCCACTGTACGACCAAATGACTCAAAATCTGAAGTCTTAAAGAAAGTCAAGAAAGGTAAATAGAAAAGCTTCTAGGAACAACTGACATTAAAAACTTTCTAAGTAAAAGCATCTTAAACTAATCGATTGGGTTTTCCATTATTTTAGCCATAGTAAAATACCATATCCCGGCCAGCGATGCGGATGATATATTAACAAAAATGCGAGCCAGTGATAATAAGTCTGCACTCATCAAAAACATGCAAAAAGGTAACGAAAATTTAGGATATAGTGTTATTTTTTTGGTCGATAATGGATTTAAAATTAATGTTTAATACTTTTTTCAATTTAGCGGTAGACAAAGGTCAGCTAGACCCTGCTGTTTTGGGAAAAATTTTGGCCAACGTTACACCAAGTGATAATAAGATTAAAATTATGAACAGATTGCAAGAAGGTAGGTCGATGCTATTATTATTAAATTCCTTTATTTATAACACGCAAACGATGTGGTACAAAAATGTGTTGATATAGAAGAATGTCGTCCACATAGAATTTAACGGCCTGCTGGTTTGTTTTCTAAGGGAATCAGCCAACAGTGTTAAATTAGAAGTAGTACACAAGTCCACTCTATGCAATTTAGTGGTGATCCCACATGACCGTAGAGAGTTCAGGATTGCAAGATTACCGTGCTCTCGAAGACACGGGGAAGAGTCACAAATAACTTCCAGGGTCCATTAATTTCACAAAGAGGATTTTGGCCCAACTCGGGACCCCGAGCACTGCAGTCGAGCTTACAATCACTAGACAATGATGTGGTCAGTTATATGGTATACACTATACATAGTCAAATGTATAAAACAATATACTCGCCATAATTTTCAGCGGTACAGAAAAGACGCGTGCCGACCAAAGTTATTGATGAAATCTTGGGACCGGCAAAGCTCGTGGCTTCTAAGTCAAGAGTTATGATGAACGTTCGGAAAGGTTAGTAATACCATAATCTTTTTTTTTTATCTATTAGAAATGTTGTTATCAAAATTAATTTTAAAAATATGGTATTGAATTTAATAAAAACGTAAAATTTTATTTCTTTTGTACCTTATATTAAATATCTAATTATCATATGTATTTTCCATTTAATTTTGTCATTTTGGAATTGTTTCCTTGTGTATTTTCCATATTAATTTCAATAATACAAGTTTAATTATATTAGTTGTTATCAAAAGTATAATACCTATGAATGTTTACAGCGATAGCCCAGAAACAACTGTCACCCGATGTCTACGAGGATATTCTGGACAACGTATGCTCAACCGATACACATTCAGTCGTCTTGAACAAAGTTCGTAAAGGTACAATATCTATACTAATATTGTAAAGCAAGCTGAAGAGTTTGTTGCTTATAACAAGCCAATATAAAGAACGATTTATACACTATTTCTAAAATTATATTAGATAAATTCCCTTGTGTCAAGGAACTCTTCTATAATTCATATTGTGGATCAATATAAACTTTTATTTCAGCAATTGAAAAACAACACATCAGTCCCACCGTGATGGAAGATATTCTAGCCAAAGTAAGATCTAGTAATACTAGGTCTGACGTTATAAAGCACGTCGGCAAAGGTAAATATGTCCAAAATGATGTAAATATTTTTCTGAACGATTATTATCAACACTTGGTTTTTATTTTTATTCCAGAGGTAGAAAAAGGAAATATACCACCATCTGTTATGAAGGAAATAATAAAAACTATAAGCCCTAGTGACAATAAAAACAAAGTTATGGAGAAAGTTCGTCAAGGTGCGTCTTTAAACTTTTCTGAGAATAAATTTAAATAAAATTATTTTATTGATTTATTATTCCGATTTATTTGCAGTTCTGGAAAAAGTACACATCCCTTCAGATGTAGTAGATGAAATACTTGGTAGTCAGAAGCTCAGTGATTCTAGATGTGAAATTATTAATAGTGTTCGCAAAGGTAATTAAGGAGTAGCACTTTTACTAAGTTGGAGGATTATACCAGCTATGAATGATTTATTTTATTATTGCATTTATGTATCTACAGCTATAGGCCGAGGGCAACTGTCGCCAGCTGTGATGGATGATATAATGGCGACGGTTGGCCCAAAAGACACAAGATCTCAAGTTTTGAAGAAAGTCAGAAAAGGTAAGATTTTAATATAATTTGAGACATTCATATAATTGGGATATGGTAACTGACTGATTGATATTTTAATCAATGATAAAATTTCAGCAATAACGAAAAAACACATCACACCATCCGTGAAGGATAAGGTTTTAGCACGCGTGCGAACTGGACAAAACAAATCACAGATTTTTAAGAACGTCCGTAAAGGTAAAGGAAACGACGATATTTTCTTGTCTTTATTTACAATAAAAAAATTAATTTAATACCTACATGAAGTAAATATGTATATTAATAATTTACTGTAGCGGTTGATAACGGACTACTACCACCTGATATTGTAAGTGAAATCCTCGTCAATGTAACACCGACCGATAATGAGTATGCGGTCAAAGAGAAGATTCGTCAAGGTAAGTCTTAGAGTGAAGTATACTTTTAACAAACAAACTTCACAAAAGAATGTTACGAATTACAATTTCTTTTTTCCTAGGTATTGATGGCTATCACTACAGCAACACCAGCCTCTCCGGTGTTCTATTTACGAATTTAATGCCAAAGGCAATCTAGAGTGCAATTAAATATTACACTGATACTGGAATTTCCAATAAAATCATACTATTAATGTTTTAACTTACAGCGGTAGAAAAAAGACACGTGCCTCCAAATGTATTGGAGGACATCCTCGCCAGTCAACATCCTTTTCATGATTCAGAAGTTATGCAGAATATACGTAAAGGTAAGTTTATGAAAAGCTTAATATTTTCTCTGCCTAGCCTGTCCCGACCGTGGCCGTAACTTAGCCTAAAACGTAAATATTACTTCAACTTTAAGTTCAGCAACACACTGTCTAAATATTTAATCATTTGCAGCTGTTGGGGAAGGAAAATTATCACCATCAGTTGTTGAAGATATACTATCCAGTGTAGGTCCTAAAGACAAGAAGTCTGTAGTCATGAAGAAAGTCCAGAAAGGTATTGTTTTATATCAATAAGAAATACTTAATTGGCATTTACTAAAATATAAGTTGCAGTATATTAATTACTATGTATTACGGTATATTTTTATAATACTACAGCTATTGGAAAGAGGCATATAACACCCTCTGTGATCAATGAAGTTCTCACGAAAGCACAATGCAGTAAGGATATTCCAGAAATTATGAAAGTCCTCCGTCGAGGTAAGCAAATCTAGGAGTAAGAAAAATAAATTGTGGTATGTTAAGTTTGTTTTTAAAATTGATTATAATTTCAGCCGCGAGGAGAGGTCAAGTTCCACCCGAAGTTTTCAGTGAAGTACTCAACTGTATAAATCCTAATGACACTAAATATATTGCTATGGAAAAGGTCCAGAAAGGTGATTTAATTTTTTTTACTTGGATGACATGATTATGGTTGCCCTTAAATAATTAAAATATTCTTTGTATTATATTACAGCACTGCAGAACAGGCGTGTATCACCAAATATTATGGATGACATTTTTCTCACTAGTCCAAAGCCGAAATCTAGTCAACATGATATTTTGAACAAAGTCCGTAAAGGTAACTGGTAAAATAGTAGCTGTTTATCCAGCGATATACCGCCTTGGGGAACCCTTTGACGTTCTTCTCACGGTTTCTCTTCTACTTTTCTGCAATGACATACATATTTTATTTTCATATAATAAAAAATTTATTCGGCCAGCGTGTCCATTTGGAACTATTCCGAGCTACCGGATAAAGTTTATAGCCTTCTTTGATCAATGGGTTTGAATAGATAATCTTCAAATCAGTTCATCGGTTCTTGAGACAAGTACGACTAAACAAACTCTCAGCTTTACAATGAACATATTGGTCACACGCAAAATATTATTTCAGCTATTGGAATGGGGCATCTAACACCGTCCGTGATGGATGATATACTCGTTGATTCACGTCCATCGGAAACAGAATCACAAGTTATGAGGAAGGTCCGCAAAGGTATTTAAACCATACAAGTAATTATTGATCGAACCGTACTGCTGCTGAACATTTAAAAATAGTGCAGATAAGTGTTAATTTCAATTCAGAGCACTTTCACACCAGCGAATTTCCCGCCCGTGTGAAAGATTTTCTGTCGCTCGGAATGTATCGTGCTTAGTACAACAGAACTATACGTGCAAAAAATCTGCTACTGTGAAAGCACTGTTAAAGGTCTCGCATTGGGATGAGACTAATTTTAGTTAAATCAAATTCAATAAAAAAATATTATAACGATAATGCTGCTGCTGTGAGGGTTTGTTTTCATTCGAAATACCTTTTTAAGTAGTAATTCGATCATGATGCAGTATGTTCTTATTTACGTCCTCAGCCATAGGAAAGAAGCACGTGACCCCTTCAGTAATGGAAGACATAATTGCCAATGTACAAGGCGCTGACAGTCAATCTGAAATTATTAACAGGATCCGTGAAGGTATGTAAAAATCTCTTTATTTATTATCTAATACTAATTCGCTGGTGCACTAACGTGTTCAATTGAAATACTTGGAATTCAACTTATTAAGTATGCGATAAAAGTAACAGTTATGTACTTGAGTAACCCCATATCCACTAGTAAGACTGGTTGTCGGACTTTCTGAGTGTCTGGTGGATAACAGCTGATGAAGATTAAAGGACAGGTGGGACTCATAGATTTACCGGTATTCCAAAATACGGAGGAACTACACATGACAAGATGGCTAACAATCCAAGGACCGACCGCTCTAAGCGTTGCTTAATTTTTTACACGCTTTTTATTAGCTTCACCTGTATGTTTGTATGTTTGTTTGTAACCGACTTCTTTGGGCGCGATTTTGACCCACTTTAAACGGCCAGATTTCGTTCAAACTTTGTAGATTTATTGAGGACCGATGACAATACACTAATTTAATAGAATTATTCCATTTTTAACCGACTTCCCAAAAAGGAGGAGGTTCTCAATTCGGCCGGTTGTTTTTTTTTATGTATTTACATCGATTACTCCGAGGTTTACAGACCGATTTACGTGATTCTTTTTTTGTTCGACGCGGAATAGCTGCCGGTTGGTCCCATAGTCATCAGGTCACGGATCTGATGATGGAAACCCTGAGAAATCGAGGGCAAACTTCGAAAGTTGTAGGCATACGTAGGATAAAAACTTGACACTCAGGTGTATGCCTGAAAGCACTATTCAACAGTGAAGGTTTGGAGCTGACCTGATGATGGAGACCAGAGAGGGTCGAGGGAACTCGACAACTGAATATGTAAACTACCTCGTGTTTGGGCTTATATTATTTGTATTGACGAGACCTTTGCAACAGTGAAGGTTTGGAGCTGATCTGATGATGGAGACCAGAGAAGGTCGAGGGAACTCGACAACTGAATATGTAAAATACCTCGTATTTGGGCTTATATTCTTTGTATTGATGAGAACTTTCGACTTATATGGATAATGACAACTATTCGTATCACTGAAAAGCTGTAAATAAAAAACTTTTTAGTGTTTTTGGAAGTCGGTTTAATTTTTCTGTAAAAAAGTTTTTCAATTTGCAAAATATGATTTTTGTTAATTTATACAATTTTCATATATCGGGTGTGTCGTTCACAATCACATTAAATGAAATGCGTTAATATACTGGTTATTATATGTCGATTAGCGCAAAGGAAAAAGAAAAATACGTAAAAATAAAAAAATGCATTTTTCAAAGAAAGTAAATAGAATAAAAATGTGTGAAAATTAGAACACCATATAAAAGTCAGTCATTACAGACAATTGAAACTCTCCCTTGAAAACTGACAGTTGTCAACTGATCAAAACATTCGATACTCCTAACTTTATCTCTGCTTTACACATGATGTTGTAAATTAGAAAAACGAAAAATGACTCCTGTGGCTAAACCACTGAATGGATTAGCTTATTTTTTTTACAATTCGCCATAGAATATCATAAAGTATATGTGATTAGATTTAATGTGATTGTGAACGACACACCCTGTATAGTCGATAAGGTAAGAAAATTAATTAAAATTTTCTATAATTTTTCTCTACAGTCGAAAACGTAGGAGTCGTTGTTAATTTTTATTTCCAATAAATTATCTTTAGCCGTTTTCTCTAATATTGACAATTTTTTGTATACTAAAGAGATTTTTAATTCTACAAAACAAATAATAGTTTAAAAAAATTAAAAAATTACGTTTTTATAAAAAACCAAACTAAAAGTAGAAAATAAATAATAGTTTAAAAAAAAACTAAAAAACACGCTTTTTATAGAAAACCGAACTAAAAATAGAAAATAAATTTAATGAATTTAAATTAAGAAAATAGTGTTAAAAATTTCAATGAATATTAGTTATTAGTTCGGTTTTCTATAAAAAGCGTGTTTTTTAGTTTTTTTTTTAACTATTATTTATTGATCGATTGATCCGAGCTGAAAATGGAGCAATACGTATCTAAATAGTCTAAAAGCGTAGCTTGACCATTCATACAATAAAGGTATGTATTATTTATTGCTATTTTCTCAGGGGTAGGAAAAGGAAAGCTGCCACCCGCAATATTAGGCGAAATACTGGCGAAAGTGAAACCAAAGGATAAGAAAAAAACGGTCATAAAAAAGGTTCATCAAGGCACGTATATGGTTGCTGGTCTATTAATATTTTTTGTGTTAAAAATTTCCCTCCATTAATTGTAAAAAAATGAGTGAAAAGTAGTAGTCTGTTTCTTAAAATTTCCTATCTAAACTTATATAAGTATGAGCTATATTTTTACAAAACAAACCGAGCCAAAAATGTACCTACCATATTACGCTTAGTCGATATAACATGTGTAAAAGCTATTTATTTTGTTAATTATTGTAATAAACTAAAATTACAGCGTTACAAAAAAGACATGTGCCAGCTCATATCATGGATGATATTTTCGACACTAGAATGATTCCTACTAAATCAAAAGTACTGAAAGGCATTCAAAAAGGTAAGTGCTAAAATATCTCTAGTTTATATAATCCTATCTGTTTCTAGCATTCTAAGAGAAATAATTTCTAGCCAGATAAAAAGTAGTATGTTCTTTCCCAGGCTCTAGACTACATGTGAACTATATTTAATTCAAATCGGTTCTGTATTATTTGCATGAGAGCGCATATAAAGTAACTTCCGAACTAATAATATTGAGTAGTATAGCTAGCTATTCCAAAACCTATTCCCTCTAAAATGGCTCTGATATTTAGAATAGCATTTTGTTTATTACAGCGATCGGTAAAGGAAAGTTAGAACCATCTATTTTAGATGAAGTAATTGAAAAAACAAGTCCGAGTGATAGTCGGTCAGTTGTCCTCAAGAAAATCCGCAGAGGTATGTATAGAAACGTAACCAAGAATTCATGTGAGAATCCAGTATGAAGGGGAGATTCATTCCACAAATGTTGGTGAAACTGCAACCTTTGTGCGCGAACAAAATATGCTAGCAGTGGACTCGCGATAACGTGTTCATTTTTTTTTTTTTTCAACATTTCGGTGGAATTCCACCTTTTAAATTACATACCTAACGTAACAACCTTTCTTTTTTACTTGTAGCGGTTGGTAAGAAGCATATGACTCCTTCAGTGATGGAGGAAGTGATGACAGAACTAAGTGATAGTGACGACTCATCGGAAATCATAGAGAAAGTCTATAAGGGTAAGTCGTTTTTGAAGTATGGGATCGACCATTGAAATATGTTGAAAGTAGCTACTAGACATACTTATGTACATGATTTAACCCGTTAAATGGATAAATAGCGTACTTTGATGTAATCGTGGTGACCGGTCTCTACACGAGGCTAAGTTTAATTATTTCATGCTCATCACGTTAGCATTGGCTGTCGCTAAAAAGCGATGACAATTTGTGTTACATAAGGAGTATTGCAGCGTTATGCTGAACAAGGGCCGTATTTTATGCTTGAAACGCTTATTACTTACCTCTTCTATTTTTATTAACCCAGCTGCGGATAAAGGACATTTACCACCTGCAGTTATGAATGACATTCTCGCACACGTGCTACCTGATGACGACAAAACTGATGTTCTTAAGAAAGTCTGCAAAGGTACGTAGAATAAAGCTCAATTAAAAGATAATATCGTAAATTGATGATTTGTAGTCAGTGATCGACCTTTGCCGTGTTGGCTCTTTAAACATTATTTAGAATTTCTTCAAAACAAATATTTCAGCCATCGAAAAAAGCAAAATACCAAAAGAAACAATGGAGCAATTAGCTGATCATCTACGACCGAAAGATGAAGAGGAAATCATGAAGCGTGTTCGCAAAGGTTAGTTAAAAGGAATTGATCTGAGTACATTTTATGTTAAGGAAGTGGTCTAATAATGTATTGTCATTTCAGCGGTCATCTCGGGGAAAATGACGCCTTCTGTCATTGAAGCGTTAAAAACATTAGAAAAATCTGATACAGAAAGCGTTACAGATAAGAAATCTAAAGTACTAAAGAATATTCGAAGAGGTGAACATCATTTAATTTGTTCGTTATTTTATATATTTTTAAAGGACCACTTATGTCAAATTAATATATTCTTACTTTAGCGGTAGCACAAGGACAACTTTCACCAGCAGTTTTAGATGATCTAAAAGCCAATTTAAAACAGAATGATAAAAAATCCACAGTCGTCAAAAAAGTTCGTAAAGGTAACAAAATTTCATTGGATCTATAAATATTTGCTTTATCGGTTACGTTCTAATTCAATAATATCTAAAATATAATTGTAGCTATAGCAAAGAGGCACATTTCTCCAGCAGTGAAGGAAGATGTGCTAGCTAATGCAGCGACGGCTGTAGATGGCCCTGAAATTGTAAACAAGATTCGAAAAGGTAACTACTGTCCACTCACAGTTGAACATAACACACAGTATTGATATCAATACGATATAGTTAATTATGGATCGTTTCATGTTTAAATAATATCTGTTCATTTATTTTAGCTGTGGATAAGGGAATTATACCCACTACTGTAATGTACGATGTTCTGAAAATCGTAGACCCGAAAGATACGAAGGAAAAAGTCTTAAAGAAAGTTCGTGCTGGTAAATATGATAAGATGTTAGTTCAAATTAAACTGCTGAACTTTGAGAACAATAGTCTAAAATAAAATAAACTATTTCAGTATTGGAAACGAGTACAATATCGCCATATGTCTTGGATGATGTGCTTGCCGATTTGACACCTAGAGATAATAAAGCAGATGTCATAATGAATATTCGGAGAGGTAACACTTTCAATTATTTCAAAACAAAAATTAATTCAAATATTCTACATTAATTGTATTTGATTGCAGCGGTTGATAAAGGACAACTGGCACCAGATGTCCTGGATGAAGTTCTAGCTACAGTTCGTCCAACTGATAATAAGTCTCAGGCCATGAAGAAAGTGCGCAAAGGTAAGACAGCATGTAAAAAACAATAATTAACTTCTGTTTTATCATTCAGCCTATTTCCATACATACCATCACGTTCCATGGTCGTTGGTATCTTTGTATTCGTAAGAATTTGATGCTTTATGATTTTTTTCTTAAATAATATTAATTGCAGCAATTATAAAAAGGCACGTGACACCATCTATCAAGGATGACCTACTTGCGAATGTGCGTACTAGTAAAGATAAATCTGAAGTAATGAAAAGTGTGCGGAAAGGTAATGCTTATAATTATATGTATTTTTATTTGATTTTCCACAAACTTGAAGTGCTGTGAGATATAACTCTTGATTTTCCATTAGCGGTGCAAAGAGGAGAACTACCAAACGACGTTTTAAATAAGATACTAGACACTGTAAAGCCTGCTGATACTAAGTCAGTTATCGTAGATAAAGTCAAAGCTGGTAAGATGACACAAACTAAAAAATCAAATACAACAAAAAATACAATATCATTAGTAACACTATATAACATTTTAGCTTTGGAAGCAAAACAAATACCGCCAACTTTGATAGATGATATTGCTACTAAACTGTATCCTAGGAAAGACAATAAAGCCGAAGTTATAGCTAACCTACGTAAAGGTCTGTTGAACAAAATAACTTGATATGTAGTTTAGTGTTCATATTTTGGATTCGAAATCAGATACACAATAATTAATCATATTCTAGTCGTGGAAAAGGGACAAATCTCTGCCGATGTGTTGGAGGATGTCTTATTGAATGTACGTAACAATGACAATAAATCCCAAGTCATGAAGAAACTTCAAAAAGGTAAACATGATTAATTTGATGCTTATCTCATATTTCTCAAGTTTAGCTTTTATTTATTCATAGACTGAACTAATATTTGGGTGTAATGTAAACATTAATGATTATTTCATAATGTGTTTTCACTTACCTGAGAAAGAAATTCTTATACTATTTTAGCAATAGCAAAGAGGCATGTGACGCCATCGGTCGCCGAAGAAATATTGATAAAAGCACAAGCTAGCCCAGATAAATCAGCAGTTATGAAAAATCTTCGTAAAGGTAAAAAATTATTTAGAACAAAACCGCAGGTATTTTTATTGAAATTGAACCTTTTAATGAAAACCTATTTATTTTAGCGGTAAACAAGGAGACGTTACCGCCCGATGTTATGGACGATATTTTAGCTAATGTAAGACTTAGCGACGATAAATCTCAAGTTGTAGACAAAATCCGAACAGGTAAGTTATCTGAATAACCAAACATTTTTATTTTGAAAACTGGAAGCTTTATACTGTATAACTAAACATAATTAATTTCAGCGGTTAGGAAGAGGCAAGTTTCGCCCTACGTGATGGACGATCTAATGCCTGAATTACAACCTTCTAAAGAAAAAAGAGGAGAAATTCTAAAGAACCTACGGGAAGGTCATATTGTAGCTTCTTTAGCTTTGATTTTGTATATATAAAATAAAACGACATATAGCTAATTGTTAATAGTATTATAATCATTGATCACCATCCTCCTGGCTTTAATCCCAATTTCACCTGGATTTTGCGCAGAATGACTTCCTTTTCCATATTTTATTATTTGATGTCATCTCACGAGTAATATTTTTTGTAGCTAGGTAGGCCTTTTACATACTTTGTAGGTAGGTAGATCTTTCATAAAATCCAGCTATGTGTAAGTATTACTCGATAATCAATATAACTCTATGCATATTTTTATAGCGTTAGACAAAGAACAATTACCACCTGCAGTAATGGAAGATATACTGACGAATGTGCACGACAATGATGATCAGTCAGATGTCATGAAAAAGGTCCGGAAAGGTAACAAACATTCAATTAATATGCAACAAAAGAATTATTGGAAATAGCTTTAGAATTTGACTTAGATTATATTCAGCTCTGGAGATCATATTCTACGTGAAAATAGTCCCAAATCTTTTACTTGAGATGAATTTTATTATATCCATTTGTCTCACTCTTGCTCCTAACAGTAGTTTGTTG